>NC_057940.1:55424919-55454919 GCF_018555375.3 Anguilla rostrata
TAATGTATAATAGAAACGGAGGGAGCAGCGAACCTTAACGCGGCTGCTCTTGATCTCCACACCGCTGATCTCTCTCTCTCTCTCTCTCTCTCTCTCTGGTTTGGAGCAGCTGTTGTTGATCTGCCAGATTGTACCCAGAAGGTGGGTGGGTCTGTGTTACCAGTATATCGTTGACTCCTAGACCCAGTGCTGCCCTCGAACAACAGCTCCTGTTTTCATTTCACACTGGTTCAGAGCCTTCAGGGTCTTAGTTGTGAATTGTATTTCTCTTTTTTTTACAAGAGGAGACATTTCTGGTGCCATTTTGCAGTAAAGAATGTTCGTTGCCACAGTATTCCGCTCGGCGCCGCCCCTTAATTAATATTCAGTAGGTGCATCAGATTGGAATGCTTCAGCGTCAGCGGAACGGAACAGAACGCGGAGTTCAGCGTGTGGCGTGTCTGTGGAATATCTCTGGCCATTGTCATTTCTAAATGAGCCCCAGGTCTCCTGCTCTTGGCACAGGGATTCTGTGGCCTGCGTCTTGTGGAGTTTGACGTGAGCTTGGCTGTACGAATGGGCATTTTGTAAAAATGTGAGCCACGTTAGCCGCCTCTAATAAATGGCTGTTTCTAAGCACCGCTTTCCCTTCCGTCTCTCTTTCAGAACAACATGGCCAGAGATGGAGTGAGTATATGTTTCAGAATGAGCTATGAGCCTGATGAAGTTATGATCTGTGTAGCATGAAGTATAAATACATAACAAATATCTGAAAGTGCCAATAATAATAATACTACTATTATAATAATAATAATAATAATAATAATAATAATAATAAAGAATATTCATACAATAAATTGCAGTCCACAATAAATATAAATGTATGATAAAGCATATACTGTATATAAATATGTGATTAAGAAAATAAGCAGTTGATAATTGTTGGATCTTCTTGTCCTAACTCTGATCTCATTTGTGTTCTTAAAAGAAATTCGTAAAACTGTGATGTGGGATTTTATCATTTGTGATCTCTGGGTTGAAGTGTCCCTCCTCTTTGAGATGTGTAATATTCAGTGCTGAAAGACAGCACTGCTGTGGTTGAAATGAGTTGGGGGTGCCCGTTAGGTGCCTGTTTGGTGCCCACTGGGTGCCCGTTAGGACCTGGGCAACCAGCTGACCCTCTGTCCCGTTTCAGTGCCCACTGCCCAATACCTGCTCCTGTGAAAAAGGAACAAGAGGTTCTCCGGGGAACCAGGTGAGTCCACTGCTCACCTGTGTAATCTGTGTGTAAAGTAGGAGTACTGCTTACCTGTGTAATCTGTGTGTAAAGTGGGAATACTGCTCACCTGTGTAATCTGTGTGTAAAGCAGGAGTACTGCTCACCTGTGTAATCTGTGTGTAAAGTGGGAGTACTGCTCACCTGTGTAATCTGTGTGTAAAGTGGGAGTACTGCTCACCTGTGTAATCTGTGTGTAAAGCGGGAGTACTGCTCACCTGTGTAATCTGTGTGTAAAGCAGGAGTACTGCTCACCTGTGTAATCTGTGTGTAAAGTAAGAGTACTGCTCACCTGTGTAATCTGTGTGAAGCACGGAATACTGCTCACTGGTATCTATGGGGTAAAGGGAGTACTGCTCACTGAAAATCTGTGTAAAGTGGAAATATGCTCACCTGTGTAATCTGTGTGAGATGCACTCTTCTGTGTAATATCTGTGCAATAGGGAGGTAGTACTCATCGGTGTAAAAGAGAGAGTTCTTTGCTACATCAAGAAAAATATCTTCATTAAAAAAACAAATGAAATAAAATGGACAACAAACCGGTTAGCCTTTTCCGTTTGGAAGGCAGTTGGAGCGACAGGTGTTCACTAAAATGGCGGTATGTTGTGTCTGAACCCCAGCCGCGTGTTATCACAGTGGGGGGAGTGTTCAGCCTCAGGCGAGGTTTAGAGCGGACACAGTCTGACTGAATCAGGTGGCGTTTGACCCCGCCCCTTCAGTGGGACTTCCTGTGAGAAAACTCCGCCCCCCCCCGCAGCTGTAGCCGAGCACCCGGCGGGGGCGTTGCTACGGGCGACCCGGCGGCGGACAAAGCCGCCTATTCGCTGGATTACACCGTTTATTTGAGTTCTGATCTCCTGCAACCCGCGAGGTCAACGGGGGAACCTGGGTCCAAGGTCAAAGGTCATCCGAGGGGATTTCCCACAATCCAAGTGTAACTCATACACACATGCATGCACACTCATAGACTCACGCACACACGCACGCACACGCACACACACACACACACACACACACAGCCGTATTTTCCCAGCTGTGTATTTAAAGGAAGTCACTCTTACTGAATCCAGCAGGGAATGTCTTTTCCCAAAAAGTAAATAAAATCAGGAAGTGAACAATGGGGGGTGAATCTAAAACTTGCCCCCCTGTCCCCCCACCCCCCACCCTGCAGGCTACATGAGTTTACACAGTGATACAGATGAAGTTGAGCAGGACAGGGTGGGGTGGGGACAAGGTCATTTTTTTTGGTGTCTTTTTCGAAAATAAAAACATGAACGCTCATGGTAGTAATTGTAAACATGCTTGGAGGTTTTCTCGGTCTGAACCCGGTGCTTATGAATAACGACCGTGCAATCAGAGACGACCTTCAGCGCGAAACGCGCTCCCTTAACTGGCCTTTAAAGCGTGTGATGCTCTTCTCTCGAGCTGAGCTGTCACTCGTAAATCCGGCTTCTAATCACGATCCGACAGCGAACCCGAACCGAGTTTCTTTTTCTCCTCTTTTTTTTTCTCTTCCTCCTTTCTCTCTGCCCAGGGTAAAAAGGGGGATGAAGGGAAACGAGGGCTGCCCGGATCCAAAGGAGCGATGGTGAGCCCGGCTTCCCGTCCCCTAATCAATAATCGGGATGATTGATTACGCCAAGCCTGGGTCCGATCACTTTATTTCAAAACTCTGCAAGGGCTGTAAAATTCATGGCCGGTCACTGGCTGTTCTAAAAAAGAGAACATCTATCTCCAGTGATGTTCATAAAAAAAAATCCCTCTCAAAAAGAGAGCATCTATCTCCAGTGATGTTCAGAAAAAAATCCTTCTCATGCAGTATATGATTGTGATATTTATTTTTTTTGTTAAGTCACACGTGTTGTCGAAAATTCCTTGGGAATCTTTCATATTTTTCCATCATCTCGAGAATTATAGCAGGGATCTCAAACATGATTTGTGGAGGACCGTAGTTTCTGCTGGTTTTTCTTGTGTTTCACCAGCTTGTTTTGAGTCACACTGGCTAGAGTCCCCACACCTTCCAAGTCGTAATTCGTTTTTGCTGATTGAAAGGAACCAAACACAAACCTGCAGGCACAGCGCCCCCTCCAGGACTGGAGTTAAACCTGCAGACACTGCGACCCTCCAGGACTGGAGTTAAACCTGCAGACACTGCGGCCCTCCAGGACTGGAGTTAAACCTGCAGACACAGCGCCCCCTCCAGGATTGGAGTTAAACCTGCAGACACTGCGGCCCTCCAGGACTGGAGTTTGAGATCGCTGAGTATTTGAAATGCGTATTTGCCCAGCGTGTGTGTGTGTTTTTTTAACACAGACCTTTCATCCTTTGCTCTTCCAGGGGGAACACGGGCTCAACGGTCTCCAAGGAAGCGAAGGGATTCAGGTAAAAGCAGGTCCGGATCCCCAGTGGACCGGATCAGGCCCTTAGCGCCAGAGCTGGGAATCCTGATCCCGGAGGGCTGATCCGTTTCTGGTTTTCTGCTCGTGCCGTCAGCCGTCCAATGATTTACTGATGAGCTTGTGATTGACAGCTGAAGGCTGCTAATTAAGGGCTGTCCTGTGACGCTGCCACGCCTCTCTCTCTGCAGGGCCACCCTGGGGGTCGGGGAGACAAGGTGAGAGCGGTCTCACGCGACCCACCGTTTACCAGAACACCGTGTTCTCAAAGAGAAATACATCTGACAAACTGCAGTACAAATAAATCTCGCTGCATGTATGCGTTGCAGAAAAAAAAACACGGCTTTCTTTTGGTATATTTTTATGTTGCTTTACACGTTGTACATTTTTCAGTTGACTCGCCATTCCAGAAACATTTGCTTCTGAGGAATGTTCTGCTGTGTTCCGGAAGGCGCAGCCGTACGCTTGGATACGAGCACGCGGCCGCACGCGCTCAGACGGAAACAGTAGCATCGTTTAGCGGTAAATGGCGTGTTCTTTGACGCTAATCAGCGGGCGCGCTCCTTGCAGTTTTATCGCTCGCCAAGTCGCGGCCGGGAGATTGGGGGGATTGTCACCCGAGGGCGAATCCTCCAGGCGTATGTTATAATTCTTCTTCTTCTAATTCTTCTTCTTTGATCCAAGGGGCAACGAGGGGAGCGGGGAGCCCCAGGGGAGAAGGGAGCTAAGGTACTCCTCCTCTCCGCTTCCTCCACATGACCTCCTTCCCTCCTGCCTTTTTTTCTGCGATCTGATTGGCCGTTCTGGTGATTTCCCGCAGGGTCCAGATGGGCCTGCCGGACCGCAGGGAGCCAGAGGAGAACAGGTACCCGCAGGACGTCTTTCCGCTCGTCCGTCTTTTTCGAGACACGCGTTTACGTAACGCGTGAGATGGCCCGTTCCCCCTCCCGAAAAAAAAGATCATCTGCTGTACAGCAGGGGAGCCCAGCTCTTTTGTTTCTGGGACGGGCCAGCATTTTTGGCTACGGCACCAAAATGCCTGATTGAACTGATCAGCGACTTGATTGACAGCCATGATGATGTGAATGATGTATTGAGTGCCCTGTTGCCCCTGGTGAGATGGTAACCTCAAGCCGGCTTGTATTTGCAGACGCCCTCCCCATGGGGGGGGGCGTAGGGTAGGAAGTCATTACCCCGTCTAACCCAGTTTCCGGAACGTGCACTCATGGAATGTGAACGAGGGATTATGGGTAAACCCGACCCCGGTCGGGAGAGCTGAATCTGTGAATCAAGCTTTGTGGCGTATTTTTCCAATGCGAGGTCGCGCTTTTGTCTGATAGGATTAGCGTGGGTGGGGTGGTGTGGTGGGGTGGTGGGGAGGGAGGGAGGGAGGGAGGAAGGGGGGCAGGGGGGCTTAGTCACACCCTGCTCCTTGAATTTTGGCCACCCCCCAGAATTGGTGTGGTGACGGCAGCTTCCATGTGGAGTTACGAATCGGGCTTCTGGAGTCAGAGATTCCTGTGGGGGTGGGGGTACTGTGAGAGCACTCAATCAGTTTCTCACCAATAAATTTTATTGGCGACGATGGTCACACGCAGTGGCCTCCAATTAGAAAGCTCCCTGGTACGGAATCCAGGGGGGCACCATACCTGCAGGTTATTGGTGGTTCACCACTTAAGAGATGAAGTCACCGATTGGCTACACCATACACCTTGTTTCCAAGGCCCAGATTGGCTCGCTGATTGGACGGAAACTGCTAAGACCATAGCTGGGTTATTGCAGGGGTCGAACTCTGTACTGTAAAATCACTGACACATGTTTAACATCGAGAGTGCAAAACCCACAAATCATCGATGTCTGAAGAGGACGCGCGGGCTCGGGCTCGGGCCCAGCGTGGCGCGGCGCTACGGTGGATTTGTTCCAGGTCTGGATCCGAGTCCAGAGTTCTGAGAGGCTCACAGTCGCCCGTCTTTTTCCCTAAAATTTCCCCCCTTCCTGCCCCGCAGGGCCCAACCGGACCGGCTGGCGATCAAGGACCCCCTGGGCGAGAAGGAGCCAAAGTAAGGCTGCCCACGCACATGCCTGTTCAACCCTCGTTTTATCTTCATGTTTTTGCATTGCCCCCTCTGTCCACGGGGTCAGTAATGACCCACTCTCCCCGGACCCCGTGTGATAAAGCCTCCTCGTCGAATTTTAAACTCGAAATCCACATTATTTATGTAAAAAACAACCTGTCATGCATGAGTAAATCGGCGAATGACTGTGTTTTCCGACTTACAGTCCAGAGAGACTTTCTTCAGTCTGCACCGTTTGTTTTACAACAAAATTAGTATTTTTTTGCTGTAATAGTTGTGTGGAGATGTATTGATTATGACTTAATTACCGCAGGGTTATAAAAAGACTTGTACGCTGATGGTGTACCGCTTTTATAAAAATATAAAAAGGAGGATGTTGAACCTCTTCTAATAGCAGGGTCACGTCATGGAAGAGTTAAAATTTCATGGATTTAAAATTTAAAAACTCCAGGAGTTTTCACTGCTGTTCAACTCAAGATTGGGTCATTTTTGACCCTGAGGATAACAGGAGGGTTGAAAAAAATTAATGGGGTACACATTTATTCTAGATATTGAGAGACCACCCGCAACGTTCCCTGACTAAACTGCAAACTTTGAGGAAAGAACAGCCAGGCGTGCTACGTGCTCATGTTGTGCTTTCATTGACAGGCTGAGCGTCCAGATGTTCCTCAGTTACACCTTGTTATTATTTGGCACAGTGCGATGAGACGTGATTGGTCGGTCCGAGAAGGGGCAGGACGAGGGGCTAAATGAGACAGACTGTGGATGTGAGAGGACGGGCGGGCCCCGGCTGCTTCTGGGCGCTGGGTCTGGTGACGCTGTTTTGTTTTTGTTTCTGCGCAGGGGGAGAGGGGGCCCACCTGGACGGGATACCTGGGAACCGGGGATCGGGACCCGGAGTGGGGGGGCGGGGTGTTGGGGGCGGGTCTGGGAGGTTTGGCCAACACGTTTCGATTCTCGATCAGGGACCTTGCCATTTTCAGCAGGAAACACAGCACCATTCACCGTTCAGCGAGGCATGATCAGTAAAAGTGAACTGTCACTCACTCGCTGGTTTACATACCCTGACTCAAATACTCTCTCACTCACTCATTCATTAACAGACATACTCAGTCACTCATTAAACTGACTGACATACTCAATCATTCAGTCACTGACTGACATACTCATTAACTGACATACCCATTCGCTGACTGACATACTCAATCAGTCATTAACTGACTGACATACTGATTAATTAACTGACTAACATGCTCAATCACTCATTCACAGACTAACATACTCACTCTGACTGACATACTCACTCATTAACTGACAACTGACGTACTCAAGCACTCGTTCACTGACTGATGTACTCAATCACTCATTAAACTGACTGAAACTTTCTCATTCAGTGACTGACATGCTAAATCACTTATTAATGGACTGACATACTCATTCACTGACTGACATACTCAATCACTCATTCACTGACTGACATACTCACTCTTTAAATGACAACTGACTGACATACCCATTCATTAACTGACTGACATACTCTCTCATTAACTGACAACTGACTGACATACTCATTCATTAACTGACTGCCATACTCTCTGATTAACTGACTGCTATACTCTTTGATTAACTGACTGGCATACTCTCATTAACTGATGCATTAATGAACCCATTACATATTGATTGCTTACTGATTCATTGCTCAAAGTGCAGACAGTCCATGGGGGCTGGGGTTCTGTGTTTCCTGTCCCATAAAGCTCCTGTTCTGATTGGTTGGGTTCCTGTGTTTCAGGGTGACAAGGGGAACCTGGGCCGAACCGGCCCGTCTGGCCCGGTGGGGGTGGGAGAGCTGGGACTGCCCGTAAGTCTGCGCTGCCATACCGCTCTGGGCCAGCAGAGGGGGCTAGCAGTGTCTACAGAAGTGATCATCTGCAGTATTTCTTTACACCCAATCAATCATATGTGTGTGCTTGTGTGTGTGTGTGTGTGTGTGTTTTAAGGGTCTTCCTGGGACTCCAGGGATGCAGGGGATTCAGGGTATACCAGGAGAGGGCCTTCCAGGTCCTAAGGTCAGTCAAACTTTGAATAATAACAAATACTTTTAATTTATTGTATTATATATTGTATTTATTTTACCAGATAAATCATTCAGGGACAGTGAGGTGGTGAATCCCGCTAATGCGCTTAGCTGTAGCGTCATCCAGGAAGGGAGGGGCTAACTCGGCCCATCAGGGTTTCACCGTGCCTCGGTGTACTCTAGCGCCTCCCTCTGGTCTGCACGAGCGGCGCAGATGACCGTCTGAACAGCAGGCAGGCAAAGAGGACCAGGCTGACTGGGCCCAGTACGGGAGGGGATGAGGGACATAAAAGGCGTGATTTAGTGGGTGCTGGGGTCCGCTCGCAGCAGGGGCGTGCGGTCTTATCGGAGCAGAGCCGACGTGGGAGCAGGTTTTATCTGCGCTTTCCTTTTAGCTGAGCGCTACGACTCCTCATTCCGCTAATTCCCCACGTGGTCCCCGGGCGGACCTTGACCGGTGGGATCGGGAGTCTCAGCCCTGGGGCTGGAGCGGAAAGCTGCTCCCACGCCGGGCCTGTTCCCATAAGGCCGGATGGAGCTGATTTAGAGAGTGCAATCCGCCTCCCAGCATCGCTGGCTCTGAGAGGGTTATCGCCATGGCGATCTGAAGGCTACTGATAAACGCAGTAGGAATGTCCGTGTGCTTACGCTCAACTGCCCGACTGCTGGTGCTGTAGTAACGATGTGTGTGTGTGTGTGTGTGTGTGCGTGTGTGTGTGTGTGTATGTGTGTGTGTGTGTGTGTTTAGGGAGATCGAGGGCTGGAGGGCCCCGTGGGACAGAGGGGGTTGCCTGGAGTAGGGGTCAAAGGTGACAAGGTAACTCATGGCCTTACGCGCTCGTACTGGTTTGCAACTTAAACACTCCTATCAACAGCATTGAACCTTTGACCTCTGACCTTTGGCCATCGCCAGGGAAACGCAGGAGGGAAGGGCTTGCCAGGGGCCATTGGGCTTCCCGGATCAGGGATCCAGGGAGAGAAGGCAAGGCCTCTCCTCATCTTCCTCGTTTCCTTTCTTCTATCGCTCTTTTTTTGTCATTCTTATCTCTATTCTCCTCCTTCTCCTCTTCAGGGTGTCCAGGGGCCGGTGGGTCCCCCCGGTTCCAGGGGAGCCCCTGGAGTGGGATTAATAGGCCCCAAGGTGAGTTTGGGGTGAGAGGGGAGGGGAGGGGGGTCATCTCTGTCCTCAAAGCTCACTCACCTGAATCCTTTAGAGGTGTACATGTTTGGCAAACCAGTAGTTGCTGTTCACATCCACCAGGGGGTGCAGTTTAACACAAATAAATTCACAATGGCAAGTGCCAGGCTTACTGACCCCTGTGTGAAAAGGCTGTCAATCGTCATTCATCATCTTCTTTTCGACCAATCGTCCAGGGGGTCAGAAAGTAAAAGTTTTTTGCAAAACGCCCATCGCGTACTAAAAAATGTGCACTGAACAGGTAGTAGGCAGCATGTTCAGTAGAGAGTACATATTTGCAGCACACAGTAGGTTGGAGGCTGGTTTGGACACAGCCTCAGTCTCCCATCAGTAACAGTGACATCAGAGCAGGTGGGCGGGGCTTCCCTCAGGAGGGGCGGGGCATACGCAGAATACCCTGAATTTTAAAATGGGGGGGGGAAACCGGAGCAGAGACGGTCCCCAAAGTAAAACGGCGGTTTGATTTGTTTAAATTTTAATGCCACTCGCATCCTCTAAGCCCCTGGGCCGACCAGGAAATGTAAACCGGGCCTCCCGTCCTGCTGCCGAGCGGCAGGTAGCTCATGGGTAATCCGCTGCAGACGGTCTCGTCTCTCAGCTGTGAGGCATTTGGTCGCGGTTTCAAGGGCCGTAAGTACTGTGATTACCGTAACTTCCTGTGGGAGCTGCTGCAGCCCTGTTGCGTTCGCCCCGCTGCGATGTTTTAAAGACATCTGTGTGCCCCTGCCCCTCTCTCTCTACCGCCCCCCTGTGGACAGCTGCATCTTCAGGCAACCGGCCGGCTGGATTAATAAGCTGATCGCTTGGTGCTCTGTCTGTCTGATGTGGTGAGGCAGTTAAATCTGGGAATGCGGTCGCCTGGACAGACAGGCGAATGGGACTGACTAGAGAGTAGTCTGGGAAATGTAGTTCTACGGGGGTGGGGATCTGAAGCACCCAGCAGCCTCTGGGTAATTAAAGGAAGTAAATAGTGCAGTTCGATTCAATTTTATTTCTTTCGCAATTTTTACTGGGACACATTGTCACAAATATGCTTTTGCAGAGAAGGTGGTTTGGAAAATTTGGAAAGCCTTGTGTTTGTGGCTCCATGGAACTGTCAGTTTATGTCTGTCTGTAAATTTTAGTTTTAGTAACTGTAGTTCACTGTTGTAATAAACCGACACCTTCCTTCTGTTGTTGGCGATGGTTGTTGATTTGAGGCCGCCCACGGGGTGTGGCGTTTCCATGGCAGCAGTTCCTCGCGCGAGAGACTCTTTGATCTCGGCCGGTTTTCCCTCTTCCTCCGCAGGGAAATCACGGAATCCCGGGCGAGCCCGGAATGCCGGGCATGAGGGGGCAGGGAGCGCTGGGAATCAAGGTAAGCGCCGAGATCCCTCCCGCTCCGCTCGGAACGCTCGGCTTCCCGCTTTACCTGGGGACACTTAGCTGAAGGTCTTATCCAGAGCGCTCCCATCTGATTGGTTCCCTCCAGAGCGCTCACAGAGCTAAGAGCAGAGAGAAGAGACAGTGCCATTTAACCTGAGTTACAGCTGACCGTTAGAATCGCTTTGTAAACGCTGAGTATAAGGTGAAGTGCCGCTGTGCGTATGTGAGGTAGCATGACAGCTTAATGCTTTGCAATTAGCAGATGGATTCTGAGGGTACAATGTTGGCTTAAGGTTAATCGACCGAGGGTAAACGCTCAGAGCTTTGCGTTCGTTGAGCCAAGATGGAGGGGGAACAGGTGTGCCTGCGGCCTGCTTTCCACATCTGGCCAGGGAAACGCAAGCAGGATGGCGGCACACGGAGACAAGGCCGGGCTCGTAAAACAGGATTCAGAAAGGCGAACTACAAAAGGGCTCCCTGTCAGCAGAACAAGGGGGTGCGGGTCAGATCCGGGTCGGGCCTGCCCAGAGTTATTGCGGATCAGCAGCTTGTCAGGGCTTGTAGGAGATTTGTAGGTACATGATGAGTCGATACGGTCTGAACAGCCGCGGCGGAACACGTGCGGTGCGTGATGTCACAGACACTGAAGGCGTGTGGACGTGTGATGCCCCCCCGCGCCGAAGGGGTGTTAAAACCGTGGTCACACACGTTGAAATTGTGTTGCTGTGATGTCATGTCATATTGTGATGTCATCGTGTATTCACAACTACCTTATTGTGATGTCATCCATATTGAAATTGTGTTGCTGTTATGTCATGTCTTATTGTGATGTCATCGTGTATTTACAACTGCCTTATTGTGATGTCATCCATATTGAAATTGTGTTGCTGTGATGTCATGTCTTATTGTGATGTCATCGTGTATTTACAACTGCCTTATTGTGATGTCATCAATATTGAAAGTGTGTTGCTGTGGTGTCATGTATTTAACACTGCCGTATTGCGATGTGATCCTTATTGTATTGTCATCCATATTGAAAGTGTTATGGAGTGATGTCGCACGCGCTCTAAGGCTTATGGGTATGATGTGTGATTTGGGGTCGGGTTCCAGGGGGAGCCCGGACTGAACGGGACGGCTGGGTTCCCAGGCATCCCAGGAGAGGACGGGGCCGTGGGCCAAAAGGTCTGTTGCTATGGAGACTGAAGAGCATCCCTGCACACCTTACATATCAGCGTACTGCATATTAGCACACTGACATTGTTTTTAACCAATCGCGTTCATGCATGCTAAAAGGTCTGGCATCATTGACCAATAAAGAGCAGCATTACTATTTAACTTGGTTACAGTGATTCTGTCATTTTTTCATTCTTTCCCTCTCTTTCTCTTTCTCTCGTTTTTTTTGTTTGTTTGTAAAATCAGGGTGAAACAGGGTTGCCAGGTCCACGGGGGCCTGAGGGAGAGCCAGGTAAAGGTGAACCAGGAGAAAAGGTAACCATGTTATAAAATATTAACACCTACAGGTGACCACTTATAATTGTCTGTGTCTCTCATTAATTACATGATATTGCACTGATTATATGAGGTATAGACGAAGGCTGTCTGAGCCGTTAACTGCAGTTTTAATATTTCTGAATTGTCTGTATTGAAGCCTTTTAACTTTTAAAGTAATAGAGTGCATTGCATGTTTATTTTTTGTTTGTTTTGCTGTGGTGATCAAGCCATTAATGCTGAACCTATTTAATGCAAAATTGTTAAGACCCCTGATGATGCTGATTAATTAGTGACTCATTTAACGACTAAATTAAGATGATGACTTAATTAATGACTACATTAAGATGTGGCAGGTGACAGCCTCTTGACTTTCTGTTTCCAGGGCGACCGAGGGGACCGGGGCCATAGAGGTCTCCCAGGATCAGTGGGCCCTGTGGGGCCAGCGGGGGCCAAGGTGAGCCCCAAACTGGCCCCTGAGACACACCCGGGGCCCCAAACCCGATATTCAGGAGTTGGGCAGACACTAGTATCTGAAATATACGTCTGCATGTCACGGCTTCCTGGTCATGTGGTCCAGGTCACATGGTCCTGGTCACATGATCATAATCACAGGGTTCAGATCACATGGTCATGGTCACATGGTCCTTTCCCATCTGTGTGAGTGTCTGTTTCCTCTCTCTCCAGGGAGAGCCGGGAATTTTAGGGCTGACGGGCTTGCCAGGGCCAACGGGGAGGAGCTTAGCGGGGACAAAGGTCAGCCTGTCTCCGCCCCCTCCCTACCGAGGGCACTTCTATGGGAATGGATGTTCTGCTCTTGGCCACGCCTCCTCATAAATATTCATGAGCTAGAATGTAGCCTTTGGAATCTCCTGTTACACGCATAGAGCTTCCTGTAGTTCGGGTGTTAGAGAGACATGGAACCAGAGAGCCAAGCGTAAAGATAGACAGATAGCCTCCTCCCTATTCCCCATCCCAAATGCACCTTCCCTGCTGACCACTCCCACAGACATGGAAGGAGTGATGTCATTCTGATGTGGCGTGTTCTGATTGGCAGGGGGACCCTGGTCCGATTGGGCCATCTGGCCCTGTCGGGGAGGCTGGAATCGGGGTGACCGGACCCAAGGTAAACTCCCCAGGGGGGGGCGGGGGATTCCAGGGGGAAGGTGGGGCACGTGGGTGGAGAACAAGGTGGAACCTTTGAGCTGGTGCTCCTCTGTTTCAGGGGGACAAGGGACTCCCCGGACCTGTGGGACCAGCAGGATTAAAAGGGAAAGGCTCCACCGGACCTCTGGTGTGTGTGTGTGTGTGTGTGTGTGTGTGTGTGTGTGTGTGTGTGTGTGTGT
Organism: Anguilla rostrata; assembly: GCF_018555375.3. Classification (NCBI taxonomy): domain Eukaryota; kingdom Metazoa; phylum Chordata; class Actinopteri; order Anguilliformes; family Anguillidae; genus Anguilla; species Anguilla rostrata. The sequence goes on from NC_057940.1 coordinate 55,438,117, forward strand.
GTGTGTGTGTGTGTGTGTGTGTGTGTGTGTGTGTGTGTGTGTGTGTGTGTGTGTGTGTGTGTGTGTGTGTGTGTGTGTGTGTTATGGTGTTACCCATGGTTACTTATTCCTGATTGGTTCTTCCTGATTGGTTCCCTCTGACTGGTTCTTCCTGATTGGTTCCCTCTGATTATCAGGGACTCCCCGGGTTGCCAGGTCCAGCGGGAGAGACAGGTCTAGAGGGGAAAGGGTTACTCGGTCCCAAGGTGAGAATTTAGGCTGAATCCTCCGGATATTCCTGCACACCATGAATGTAGTAAATACTCAGTATGAATTATTTTATATTATTATTTATTAAATGAGAAATAGCTAACATTAAATGTGTCGTTCTACACCACTTAAACTTACAGACTCTATTATTATAATATGTTATTTCTGAGATGGTGAAAGTGAGATGTAGTGGTTAAGGTTTTTTTGGGGTAACAGTTTGATGTAACAGTTAGTCTTGTAAGGTTTTTTTTTGCAGTAATGGTGTGATACAATGGTTAAAGTGTTTTAATGTTTTTGGAGTAACGGTGTGATATAAAAAAGTGTTTTAGGTGCGACAGTGAGGCATTGTGGGTAAATAAATGCATATCCTTGTGTGTACGTGGGCAGCCCAGGGAGAGGGGGTCAGCTGCACCCGTAAGTAACGCCTCGTAACTGAAGCGGATTTCGTCTGTCCCCTCGTTTAGGGAAATCAAGGGGTCCCCGGGGTCCCAGGGACGTCCGGCCCCCCTGGAGTGGGACTGATCGGCCCCTCGGTGAGGGACCCCGACGCGCCTCTGTTCTAACCCCGTTTTTAACACCCGACTTTCCCCTCGTGGCTCGGCCCACCCCCTGGTAATTTTCGGAGAAAGCAGAGGGGTGTTGGAGCTCCCCCTGCCAGCGTCTGACTATCTGAAGAGAACGCTGGAGCAGGCAGAGCACCCCTCCCAAAAATGAAACCCTTGCAAAATCGTGTCACTGAAAAAGACAAAAATCTGTGCATTTCACCCTGAACACGTCGGTGAAAAGACCCGGAGGCTGTAAGTCTGGTTTGAGTGGCGGGCCTGGATGAGCACACTGACGCATGTTATCTCCTTCCCAGGGTCTGGCGGGGCAGCCCGGGATGACTGGGCCTCAGGGCCTGGCGGGGGACGGGATTCAGGGCCCGAAGGTACGACTCACGGCTGGGCGTCGCTCCCACACTTCAGTTTTTAAACGTGTTTATTTTTTAATGGGATGAAATGCGCGAACCCTGAATCACAGCAGTGCTGCATGATGTTCTTGCGCTTCCCTGTGTGGCCTGTAGGGGGCGCTAGGATTCCAGGGCATGGCTGGCCCCCGGGGGGCCCCAGGAGAAGGTCGTCTTGGATCAAAGGTACCAGCAGAGGAGACTGAAGGCACACCTGTCTGAATTACACCTGTGCTCACCTAATGCAGATCATTTATCATAGCTATATTAGCCCCACCTGTGCTACTTGCATCCTCTATTACCCATCTGCTACAAGTACCACTACTTCCACATCCTCCCTATGGTGCTTCGTTTGATTTACACCAGGTTTTACAGCTGTTAAGTAGGCTACGTATTAGCACAGACTACGACTAATTGGCAGGCACCTGCTCATTGTTGCGTAAACCTGCTTTGTGATGTCATCACGTTCTGACGCTCTGATTGGCCAGCATTGATTTCCCCTGTAGGGAAACCGGGGGCCCAATGGGGAACGTGGCAGAAAAGGAGAAGGAGGAGAAATGGGAAATCCAGGATCAGCTGGAGCCGTGGTACAGTAAATATACTATACTACAGTATACTAAATATGCTACATTACAGTATACTAAATGTACTACACTCCAGTATACTAAATATATTATACTACAGTATACTAAACACACTGTACTCACAGCATAATAAATATACTATTCTACAGTATACTAAATACACTGCACTCACAGCATACTAAATATACTATATTACAGTATAGTAATTATATTTGTACTAACAGTATACTAAATATACTATACTCACAGCATACTAAATTTACTAACAGTACACTAAATGCGCTATATTCACAGCATGAATATGCTAAACTTCCAGTATACTAAATGTGCTGTATTCACATTATTTAATGTAAATATGGAATATGAATAACATGATTGGATGGTTCGGTGGTTTATTTGAAGATTATGATTTGTAATATGGACGTGTATATGAGAGAGATCGCGTCTGAAATAGCCCCTCTCCATGTTACAGGGACAAGCTGGGCAGAAGGGGGACCCTGGCCTGACGGTTAGTGTATAATTTTTCAAAATGTGTGTGTGTGTGTGTGTGTGTGTGTGTGCGTGTGTGCATGTGTGTGTATGCGTGTGTGTATGTAATTTCAACACTGCTCGAATTTACTTGCTCTACAGAAAGAGGAAGTCATCGAAATCATCAGAGAAGTTTGCGGTAAGATTAAATATCAGACTTATTAAATAAATATCACACTCACTGTTTTGTCCAATGTTACTGGACCCTCAGTTCAGTGTTGTTTCGAGTTGAGTGAGGACCTCTTCTCTTCCTGTTTGGGAAGGGTGTGGCATCAGGTGCCGGGAGAGGCCCTTGGAGCTGGTCTTTGTGATTGACAGCTCGGAGAGCGTGGGGCCCGAGAACTTCGACCTGGTCAAGGACTTTGTGAACGCCCTGGTGGACCGCGTGCCCGTGAGCCGCGAGGCCACGCGCGTGGGCGTGGTCCTGTACAGCCACGTCGCCACGGTGACGGTGGGGCTGCAGCAGCCCTTCGACGCGGACGCGGTGAAGGCGGCGGTGCGCGGGATGCCCTACGTGGGCGAGGGCACCTTCACGGGCAGCGCCCTCCAGAGGGCGGCGCGGGTGCTGCAGGCCGGGCGGCCCGGCGTGCGGAAGGTGGCGGTGGTGATCACCGACGGGCAGACAGACCGGCGCGACGCGGTGGACCTGGAGGGCGCGGCGCGCGACGCCCACGCCGGCGGCGTGGAGGTGTTCGTGGTGGGCGTGGTCAGCCGCCGCGACCCGCACTACGCCGACTTCGTGGCCGAGATGAACGCCGTGGCGACCGACCCCGACCACGAGCACGTCTACATGATCGACGACTTCAGGACCCTGCCCAGTGCGTGAGAGTAACCACGGACACCGGAACCTTCCGCCGGCCCTTCCTCTCACATCCGCAGTCTCTCTCAGAGGATAGACTGTGTAACCGTCATCATCCTCTTCATCACTCATTCGCCTGGCCGCTTTTGCTCAAAGCACACTCACTCACTCACTCTACCACTCATTCACCCAATCACTCACTCACTCACATGCACAACCACATTCACTTACTCACTGGTGATGATGATGATGGTGGTGATGATGAGGATGACTGTGATAATGATGATGGTGATGATACTAATGGTGGTGGAGATGATGAGAGTGGAGATAATGATGGTGATGATGCTGGTGGTGATGGTGATGTTGAGGATGATGGTGATGTTGAGGATGGTGGTGGTCATGGTGATGATGATGGTGATGTTGAGGATGGTGGTTATGATGATGATGATGGTGGTGGAGATGATGATTATGATGATGGTGATGTTGAGGATGGTGGTGATGATGATGATAATGATGGTGATGATGATGTTGAGGATGGTGGATATGATGATGATGATGGTGGTGGATATGATGATTATGATGATGATGATGATGATGATGATGAAGGCTGAATTTTATCTGCCAGCGTTGGAAGGGAAGCTCTTGAGTCAGATTTGCGAGTACGTCCATGACACCATCCTGAACGCCATCGCCAGCTCCTTCCGGTCCTCCGGCCTCGGGCGCGGCCTGCCCCTCCTCCCGGGCCGGGGGGACACGCCCACCTTCACCAGAACGGCGACGTCCGGCGAGGACTCCCCGAACACCCTGACGGAAAGGTCCTCGCCGTCTCGGGACGTCCTGGGGCCGCCGGTCCCCTCCGCCGTGTCCGTCCTGGACCCCCAGACCGCCACCAACTGGCAATACGTTCCAGACGCCACCCAAGCGCCCCCAACCCGCGTCAAACCCGGTAACCGACCTCGCCCTTTCACCTTTCACCTTTCACCTTTGACCTATCTGCCTGCTGGCTCAGAAACATCCCTTTCTCCGAGGGTATAAGATCCCGTGTCCTTGTTTATACAGGGGAATCTGCTGTCAGGAAGCCTGTCTGTGTAAAATTAATGAAATTAGTAAATTTACTAAATTAACGCAATGAAATGCTCATCTATGGCCAGGTATTCTGCTGTCCTGAGCACCTTGGAGAATTCATGTCACCACTAGGTGGCGACAGTACAGACAGATAACACGGCTGGCTGGGAAGAGAGATCCAGCCACCCTGAGGTTGTAGACTCCAGAATTCTGGGGGATTTTATCTTTTTTCTTGCAAACGTATTTTTCTCTCTCTGTCTCTCTGTCTCTCTGTCTCTCTCTCTCTCTCCCCCTCCTCCCCCTCTCTCTCCCTCCTCTCTCTCTCCCTCCTCTCTCTCTCCCCCTCCTCCCCCTCCCTCTCTCTCTCTCTAAGGCGAGGGCTGTGAGCAGGATTTGGACCCAGGCCCGTGTCGGAACTATGCGGTGAAGTGGTACTATGACTCTCTGGCTAACTCCTGTGCCCAGTTCTGGTTCGGCGGCTGCAAGGGGAACAGGAACCGCTTCGAGACCGAGTCCAACTGCATAGAAGCCTGCGTTCGGAAATGACCCGCACACACACACACACACGCGCGCGTGCGCATACACACGCACATACACACACACACTCCGCCATCACACACACACCGCATACACACACGACGCGCCACATACACACAGCAGACACACACAGCGTGCATGCACGCACGCACACACACACGCACACACACACACACTCACACACACACGCACAGACACACACACACACGCACACGCACACACACACACGCAAGGAGCCGAATGTGACCCACAGGCCCTCTGGACTCTGTTTGTCTGTCATTCATGTTTACAATACACTGTACTGACCACTGTTATGTAAGCTGTACAAATGAATGCAAAGGAGTGTTGTATGTAAGGCTTGATTATTCCAAAAGGTGTCGACGCATTAAGACTGGAAACCCTTTGTTTAACGTTAAGCTGGACTGATATGTGATAATTCACTGTCAATATCACCTCAAAGTTACACTAAAAGCAGACCGTCTGTAACGGGAAGCAAATTGTATAAATATAGCCTTTATAATTTTATAAAAATGTTCAAAATGCCATTTTCAATAAAAGACACAAATACAGTGTGTTTGTGTGCTTGTGTATCAGTGTGTGTGACTGTCTGTCTGTCTGTCTGTCTGTGAGTGTGTGCGTGTGCGATGATGCACTGCAATGCTGAACTTATAACCAAACTTCACTTCACTACAGTCAGTCCATACGCTAATATTCCCAAATTTGTCATTCCAATAAAAACGCAGTTTTTCAAAAGGAAAACCCAGCTGGGTTGACCGTCCCACTTCTCAAGCTAACATAACATGTCAAAGTCACAGAAAACAAAATACAGGCATACGAACATACATGGCATGTCCCAGAAACTGGACTGATGAATGCAATGGGAACACGGGTTAAATCTGTACCTGTGTCCATACCTCCACCGTGTTTCTTTGAACACCAAAAGTCTTCATAAATGTTTCCAAGGCAACAACAACAACATTGGCGCCCCAGTCCGGAAAACTACATGAATCTTAAAGACACTGAACACCCGTTCAAATATTTGTGCTGTATAATCACAATTCCCGCAAGAATTCGAAACAATTAAACTGCTCTCCAAACGGGCTAGCCTTTGTCAACCAGCACAACTTGCGGTAAATTATGCCTCCGAACGCGTGAGGGCAGTATGATATGGAGTCGTGGCGGAATCATGCAGACAAAAAAATATCTGTGGTGCTGTTTGCGTAATGACGAAAGCAGAAGTCTTATCAAAATAATGTCCTGTAGAAAGACTGCGTATACGGCCTACCTTTGTAGAGCAGCTAGTAAGTTCCGGTTAGTGAAGTAAGACTTTAGATTAAAAAAGTTCCGGTAACGGAACATTTGCTGGAATAATGGCACATTAGAATTTCCAACAAACAAGATATTGTCCGATGTCTTGTTACGATTGAAGAATTTCAGCAGAACATGTCAGGTCTTTAGGAACACAAAAAATGTCACCTTAGGTAACTATCCTTCTGTATATCTCTAAGGCTAGTTCTATGTGTTCACAGACTTCGCGCCTTAATTTGATTTAATAGCAGATACGTCCGATTTTGGCTCAAAATTCTGAATACCCGAGGCCTTGCCGAACTAACTTTGCTTGACCTAGCGAGTTTTGGGACTAAAACCCACTCACCGGGCTATCGCTATTTCACTCAAGGTAAGATACCGTACCTAGCTAATAGTATTTTTGATGTGGGATTAAGATAAAGCGTGTATAATCTGTCATTACATACGTGCAATTTGCTCGCTTGCCAGCACTTCATATGAATTTTCGCAACTTACAAAATTGCAGTATTTTGACATAAGGTAGCGATTACACATTTGCTTGCTGGCTGCTAGATCATTAAAACAGTTGGCCTGTTTGTTAATTAAATCTGTGTGTTTTCCAAAGACGAGGGGCGACGCATGGCAAATCCCGCCCACGTTTCAAAGGTGCGGGCATTGTACAAACGGATTCTCCAGCTGCACCGGTTTTTGCCGATAGACCTACGGGCCCTGGGTGACCAGTATGTCAAAGACGAATTCAGAAGACACAAATCGGCAAACCCGGCGGAAGTCAAGTCCTTTATGACCGAATGGGAGGTAAGACAAGTTTTAAGATTCACCTCATCGTTGTCCCAAGGGGAAAGTTGTCTTTGGACTAGCGCTACAGTGCAAATTACCCGTGGTAGATGCACGAGCAAACATTCTGTGTGCCTCTGTTATAGGTGATTTTTAAATAAATCACATCCATTTCATAATTACCCTGCAGTACATGTGCTCCCACTCATTCTCTACCTATTGTTATTAAAGGGATAGTTCACTTTCTGTTTTTATTAAAGTAGTATTTCAGTTCTGATGTATGTTTCCGGTTGGCCTGTTCAGTTCTTGTATGTGATGGAAGATGAAGCTGTTTAGAGAAGTTTCTGCAAACCCTCTGCCAGATACAGGGGCATTCAGGGGTACATTACCTAATAAAGACATGACTTTAGTTTGGGTATACCCCCCTATCCCCCCATAAATTGCACCCTTGGGTCTAAAACAAGCTTGTACAGCAACTTTATGCCTTCAGAGGATGTACATGTTTCCTACCCTGTTATTCTTCAGAAAATTATGTTTAATATTATTTCATTTTTAGACTATTTCCCTGCAGCATGAGACCACTGGAAGAGGAGCTCAAAACTTTCATCTTTGTGAATTGGTGGTATAAAATGAATCTGCTCATCTGGGCAGACTCTGGAAACATTGCTGTACAGGCCATTGAAGATGCTTGCACTGGTGCTTTAGAATGCTCAGTTGCCCTATAGCTGCTGTTTTAATGCCAGCAAGTTGTTAGAAACTGATGACTACAGACTGATAACTCCAGGCTGATAACTCCAGGCTGATAACTCCAGGCTGATAACTACAGGCTGATAATTACAGACCGATAACCACAGGCTGATAACTACAGGCTGATAACTACAGACTGATAACCACAGGCTGATAACCACAGGCTGATAACCACAGGCTGATAACTGCAGGCTGATAACTGCAGGCTGATAACTGCAGGCTGATAACTACAGGCTGATAACTACAGGCTGATAACTCAAGATGTTCTGCATCTGGGCTCAAGTTGTTAGACACCTGAATTCACGAGCACTTTGGCAAACATCAGAGAAAAATCAGTACAACCTCAGACTCAGATCTCCACGGAAGGGAAGAATAGGCACAGTGGAGCTATTCGACAAAACTGGCCAGTTCCGTACAGTGGAGTTGTTTCACTAAATAGGCCTGGTGTAGTCATATTTTCAGCAGGTCAGGTGTAGGTTATTCCAGGTGAACACCACGGCTCACTGCTTCGCACCGCCACTTGTTACCCTCTGAGGCACTTCCCCCTCCGCTAAATATTTAACCTGGGAAGACCCCGTCGGTCGTCCCCCTTAATTAACACCCGTGACCCACGTGTCTGCCTGTGTGAGCGGGTTAGAATTAGCGTGCTGCGACCCAAGCTTTTAGCTGTTAGGCGCTAATAACGCTACTGTTTGGGCTGACGGAAGAGTTGTTTTCACACACAGTAGCCGTTCAGCTCGTCACACTGAGCTGTTTACCGGCTGTTTGATATTTCCAACAGCTCTGTTTATATGTCACAGCTTTCCTTAATCCTCTTTACCCCAGTCCTCCGCGTCAATAATATATGAACTGTGGCATTTTAACAAGGTAAATAAATAGCCGTTACAAATATCACAGTTGAGATGAAATTGTCATTTGTGGCCACAAGGTGGCAGCACATTCGCAGGTTTCACACGTGCACGAGCGTCTGTGTGGTTACATGCGGTGTATATTTCAACAATTTAAGTCCCAACCGTTTTAATTTTCACAATTGAACCTGTTGAATCAGTGCATGGAATCCAAAAAAAAAAAAACAAAAGAAGAAATCATAATAACATTTGATTGTTCGCAGAACTACTTCTGACCAAGTGCCAATTGTGGATTCATAACCGTCATTGTTATGTTCGGATTTTTTTTGTTTGTTATTAAAACAGCTCAGGGAGGGAATTATGTTGTTGCGCATTAAACATTCTGTGTAGCTGAAATCACTTATTTTTGTGAGTGTGCTTTTTGTTTCTCGACAATAATGGATACTCCCATGGTAGGACACGGTAGCAGTGAAATACAGATGGTTTCTGTTGGCAGGAAGGCTCGGTGGATATTGCTTCAATCAGTCTCGGTAGTGTGTCTTTAGAGACGGGACGTAGTCTTCAATAGTTTCCCCGAACATCCGAACTCATTAAATCTGTATAAGTCTCGTCTGCTCCGCAAACAGATTTGTCGTTTCATCAAAGCCACTATCCCCGAACACTCATCTCAGGGTTTTGTTTGTCTTTTTAAAAAAAAGTTTACGATTGTTTTTTGAAATTATGAAGGGAGTGAAGCAAGGTTTGTACCGGTCACAGTTGCGCAGCGACGAAGATGAATCGGCACGCGGCAGTAGGCTACAGATGGCGTTTTCCTGGCTACAGTGACTACATCCCTGTTTTAATTTCTTTTATTTATTTTTTAAAATATACATTGTATAAAAAGGGAGGAGGGGGTGGGGGTAATAAGTCTTTCGGGTATTTTGATTTAAATAGCGGGCTGCATTTGTTAAATTGTTTTTAATAGTTTTTAATAGTTAGTCACTTTTCCTCAGTAAAAAAAAAAACCGTTATATGCCCTTGAATGAAGTTGTTCCGTGCGCACGGTCTCACGTTAGCATTCTGAAACGCCGCGAGCCGGACTTCAGAGCGCATACCTGCTCCAACTCTGTTCTAAAAACCGCGGCAGCGGACGGACCATCCGCGAGGTTCCGCTTTTCGCGGTCCTGCTTGCGCTCCGTCACCCGGCTGACTGCCGTTTGAGACACGCCTATCTGGTTCTGCTCGCCGCGAGGAACCGCTCGCCCTGTAATTATGAATTAAAAGAGATCGCACCTGCTGTTAATTACTCTAATTAAGGGGAGGCTAATCGCAGGCTAATTCAGCTGCCCTTCCTTTGTGTCTCTTTCCTGACGTGGGCTCTGATGGGTGGGGGTGTGTGTTGAGGGGGGGATTTCACAGGGAACGTTCCCTACTGAAAATAGACTCGCATTTTTTCCCGCCCGTCAACCTGAAGATATTCCTAACAGACACAGATAAACGCGGGCTTTTGTGACGGATGTAAGCGGGATAACGAGCACTGAAGGACTGTGGGCACCTCACTGGCAGGCTCCCAAAAAACGTCTTCAAGGACATCACATTACATTTATCCAGCAGACGCCTTTATCCAAAGCGACGTGCAGAAGTGCATATCATGGTCATTGGAACAACTACAAAACACAGGACACCACGGCCGTGTCCAAATCAGCTCCCTTGTGTACTGTCGAGTATAGAAGTTGTGTACAAGTTTCATGTAGTTATCAACCTGTAGTTATCAGTCCAGTTATCAGTCTATAGTTGTCAGTCCAGTGATCACTCTGTAGTCACCAGTCTGTAGTTATCATCCAGTTATCAGTCTGTAGTCAGCAATCTGTACTCACTAATCCGTAGTTATCAGTCTGTACCCACCAGTCTGTAGTTATCAGTCCACTTATCAGTCTGTAGTTATCAGTCTGTAGTCACCAGTCTGTAGTTATCAGTCCAGTTATCAGTCTGTAGTCAGCAGTCTGTAGTCACCAGTCTGTAGTTATCAGTCTGTAGTTATCGGTCTGTTGGAGGCTGTTAAAGAACGGTGAGGCTTTATAACAGTGAGGCTGTATATTCTGCACTTCAGTCTCACCTCTTTGAGCTCCATCTTTCAGTCTCACCTCTTTGAGCTCCATCTTTCAGTCTCACCTCTTTGAGCTCCATCTTTCAGTCTCTCCCACCAGTAATTTACAAATTCACACGCATGCACCCCACCTCCTCGCACGCACACACCCCACACCCCCTCCCATACACAACACACCCCCCCCCTCCCATACACACACACCCCCACACCCCCCTCCCATACACATACACACACACACCCCCCCCATACACCATACACCACACCCCCACCCCCTCCCATACACACACACACCACACACCACACACCCCACACCCCCTCCCCACTACACACACACCCACACCACCACCACACACATACACACACACACACACACACACAACATACACACACACACACACACACACACCAAACACACACACACACACACACACACACACAACACACACACACACACGACACACACACACACACACACACACCCCACACACACACACACACACACACACACACACACACACACACACACACACACACACACACACACACACACACACACACAGACACACACACAGACACACACACACACTCACACTCACACACACACACACACACACACACACACCTCCTAAATGTGATTATAGATGAGTGTTGGGGCTAATCCCTTTAGCCCTCGCTGGCTCCTGCAGAATCCAAGCAGAGCGCATTCCCTTGGGGGGGTGGGGGCAGTTGGGGTAAGAGGGGGGGTAGCACCAGGGTGGGAATGTGAATAGTTCTGGTAGAGAAGCTGAAGAGTATTATCACCTGAGGCAGCACACACCAGTCCTGGGCCCCCCCCCCCCACTCCAGTAACCAGGCAGCGAGCGTGGCATTCTGGGTACTGATTGAAGTTTTGGGGCAGTCCCCAGTTACAGGTCACTGGGATATTTTGGAAGGACACAGAATTGAGCTTTTCTTTCCTTTTTTTTCCGCTCCCCCCCCCCCCCCCCCCTTGATACCCGACTCGTGACAGATTCCCCCACAGTCTCATTCCACCGTGCGCGAGTGCATTTGGGCGCCTGCCAAATGTGATTGGATTACACAGAGCAGGAAGTGGTCATCTTTCATTTCGACTGGACGCTGTGAGGGCCCTAATTGAATTGGCCAGACGTTCCGTTCAAGGAAATTTATTTAGTTTATTTATTTCATTCTTAATGTCTCGCCGTGTTTTTTCTGTGTTGTAGGTTTTTTTTTTTGTGAATGAGAACTTTGGCCGTCACGTCAGCCTCTACAATGTCAATGCAATTTCTTATAAAGCCACGCCCATCCTCGCCCAAGGATTAGTCAGGTATGGGCCATGAGCCAAAGATGGCAGGGCCTGTGATTCACCCGTCTTTGGAGAATCGCCCATCTTTGGAGAATCACCCATCTTTGGAGAATCGCCCATCTTTGGAGAATCGCCCATCTTTGGAGAATCGCCCATCTTTGGTGTAAATCGCCTGTCTTTAGTGAATTTACCATCTTTGAAGGATCTCCTGACTTTGGTGAATAACCCTTCTTTGGAGAATTGCCCGTGTTTGGAGAATGGCCCATCTTTGGAGAATGGCCCATCTTTGGAGAATTGCCCATTTTTGGAGAATCACCCGTCTTTGGAGAATCACCCATCTTTGGTGTAAATCGCCTGTCTATGGTGAATTTCCCATCTTTGGTGTGAATCGCCTGTCTATGGTCAATTTACCATCTTTGGTGTAAATCGCCTGTCGATGGTGAATTTCCCATCTTTGGTGTGAATCGCCTGACTTTGGTGAATAACCCATCTTTCTTTGGAGAATCACCCATATTTGGAGAATCGCCCATCTTTAGAGAATCACCAGTCTTTCAGGTTGTGCTTTAGAGACATTCATGTCATTGCCCAAGCACGTTCTGCCGCACCAGAAGATATTTCGGTCTCCTCTGTCAGACACAGGGGAGGGGAAAAGAAGGATTTCACGTCAGCAGCTGCAGGCTGCCCCCGCGGCATCCACTGGCTGGGTGATTGACGGGGTGTCACCCCAGTGGGTTTATCGCAGCACTCTAGCGATGTAATACTTAAGTGGCGTTTAAGTCAGATTTTCCCTGTTTCTCAGACGTAGAATCAGATGAAGACAAACTACCCTTATCTCCATCCGCGTGTCCTCCGGCTCAGTGGGCTAGCCTCCTGGCGCTAACAGAGCGCTCCAAACACATTTAGTTTATACATAAAAACATTGTTCATACATTCACCGAATGCATATATTTATAGGGGCTAAGACCGGGGACCCTGTTTTGGGATATTATAACGACAGGACGTGTGGCAATGTAGCTCTGAATATCCAGTAAATTTGTGTTAGTGAATTCTGGAGCTCATTAGCACTGCTGTTAACGCTGTTATTATTTCATTAATGCATTTATTTGTTTGTTTGGGTAGTCCTTCTGCGCTGAATCGCTGTTTTTCCCTCCTCCTCAGCTGCAGAGTCGGGTCGCTCTCTGAAAGTTTGCGAGCCGCGATAAGCCCAAAAATCCAGCAGTCGGGTCAGGTGTGAGGCAGGAAACCCATTACTGCCCACACCTGCCGCCAGAGCGTGTCCTTACACCCCCCCGCCCCCCTGCTTTGATCCGCACCCCCTCACCTCAAATTTTAATTTCACAAAAGATGGTCAGGAAAGTTCTGTTTGAGTCCTGGCTCTGGGTTAACTCTGATCTATTGGAGGGGGTGGGTAGTGGAGGGGGGGGGGGGGGCTGGAGGTTGGGGGGGTCAAGAAGGCCATTTTGTAAGGCCTTCATTTCACTCCTTCCTCAAGAGACAGACAAAGTAGGGAAGTAGGAAGTTAAAATTTCAGTTGCGTTCGAGTTTGAATCTGAAACTTTAATTTTAATGTAACCCGAAAGGACGGCGACGCCAACCCGCCAACCCGCTCACAGACAGCAGTGCGTCGTTTCCGTTTTTCTCACGGGTCTGAACTAGAATCCAAATGCACCACGGAATCCCTCCCCTCTCCAGCAGAGATTGACATTTTTGGATTTGTGTTGGGTTGTATCGGTCCATATGATTCCCCCCAGTGTTATAACCGTGCGTTCCTCTCCCCCCCTCCCCCGTGTAGAGCTACAGGGACACGCTGCAGACGCAGGTGCTGGACTCGGCGTCCGGCGGGAGGGCGGGGGGGGCGTTCGGGGCGGAGCTGTCCGAGGAGAAGCTGAAGCAGTTCCAGGACGAGCATTTCGGGCAGCTGTACCAGCTGATGCTGGAGTCCACCAAGCCCAACCCACAGTTCCACATACAAGAGGACGGCCAGCAGAAGTGAGGGGGGGCGGAGTCATGGGCGGAGCCTCAACCACGGCTTCACATACTGGAGTTAGTGGGGGGGGCGGAGTCATGGGCGGAGCCTCCCAGCCCATCGCACACTTCCACATACGGGAGTGGGGGGCGGGGTCAGAGATGGACATGGGCGGAGCCTCCCCCCACCAACCCACGGTTTCCACGGTGAACGTTAAACTGGTAAACTGACTGTGATTATAATAAGTGCGTAATTATAATAAAGTTTCAGATACCCGGTCGAGTCATTGTGCAAATGTCTTTCTTTCTTCATGTTCCTCTCCCTCCTCCCCTCATTCCCCTCCTCAGCCGAAACAACACCCCCCCCCCCCCCCCTTGTGTCCTTACCCCCCTGCCTGCCCCTCCCACTTCCCCACTACTCACTCTTGCAGATGTCACAGGCAGCATCAGTCTGTTCAAAGCCAAGAAAAGGTCAAAAATAATTATTCCGGTAGTAAACTTTTTTGTCTTTCCCCCTGTGTGTGTGTGTGTGTGGTGGGGTGTGGAAGGGGGGTCAAATGGGTATGGGGGGGGCCATGCTGAGACATCTCTAACCTTGCTGCTAATGCAGTCCCCCCCCCCCCCCCCCAATCTATTTGCTTCTACCAAAGTTTTGCCCATATTTAAATCCTATATATAATCACATTGATATGTAGAATGTAGAACATTCACCATAACAATTGTGTGAATGGTTATATGGTAAATAGTCAGACAATTTGAATGGTATTATAAATATGTGTGTGTTTATGTGCATGTTTGTATGCATGCTTGCGTGCGCGTGTGCGTGCGTGGCTTTGTCGAACGTTCTCAAGCACATTATGATTTAATTGCTACCTTTATTCGCCTCGTCTTATTTCCCGGTTTAATGAGCGCGGCTTCGAGAGTCTCACGACGGCCGCGGACCCAGCTGGCTTCGCTGGATCGCGTTTTAATATTTCCTAATGCGATTCCTGCTCGTTTGCATCGTCGCCACGGCACCTCGCGCGCTTTCTCCTGCGCGCGCCCCTACACTTCCTGTTTCAGGGAGCGGAGTCTTCGGGACGCGGTCGCCCAGAATGTTAAAGCAGCCGGAGGAAAATTAATTATTTACAGTCAATTATTTAACGCGGATTCCCGGCGTGACTGATGTTCCTAATTCTGTCTACGTCCCCGCAGATTTGTCCTGCATAGAAACGGCGGTGTTTCGTTCTTAATTAGGAAAGAGAAAGTTTTTGTTGTACATGAAAAGAATATTAAAAACCTGACAATGGAAAAAACAGAAGTTTTTTTGGTTGCGTACATGTCATAACATTTAAGACTCTTGGGTTTTTTTTTTTTTTTTTTTGGTTTGTTTGTTTTTGCAGGTTGGCCATCCATCCAGAGAGAGTAAATGATGATATCAGGACTGGCATTGCCACAGATATGATCATAGACTTCAAAAAATAAAAAATGCTCAATACATGATGTGTTGTACACAAAGCACATACATGTATATGTGTGCATGTGTTTATAAACATGTGGGTATGCATGCATAATGTGAGTACTGTGTGTGTATATATATATATGTGTGTGTGTGTGTGTGTGTGTGTGTATACATGCTATTGATTGCATTTATTACTTGGAAGTAATTTTATTGTTACTTAGAACTTATTACTTGGGAATATATGCCGTTCTGTCACTGTACTGTACACTATTTAAAAAATCATGTAGAATAACAGCGATAGCTCATTATTTTACGGCCATCTTGTGAACTAACAGGGTTTGCAGAGTATTTGACGGCCATCTTGTGAACTAACAGGGTTTGCAGAGCTGTATAAAAATTGTAGTTTCCCCCTCCCATTAATGGTTTTTTCACTGTCCACAGTGCTGTTGTTTTTTTACAGGATATTCTTTGTATAGTGTAATATGTAACGTCAGTAAAGTGTTATTGAAGAGAGAGTGAGAGAAAAAAGAGAAATAAAATTAATGTTTCGATGTTAGCGTCCCCGACGCTATTTTTAATCGCGTGGTTGCGTAACGGGTGGGGTGGGGGGGCGGGGGGGCGGGCCGGGGGGGGGGCGGGAGCCGTTTAGCGGTGTCGCTAATGAACTGACCCAAATCGGCACCCTTGAGTAGCCCCCCCTTTTTTTTTTTTTTACAGAAGTGTCAACATCAGTGAGCACGACGCGCTGCGAGCGAGCGGATACTCACCCGCGGGCCAAGTGGGCCGCACCGGGCTTCCCCTCACTTTTTAAAAAAAGCCCCGGCGGTCAAGTGCGTTAGAACTGGCCGTGTGGGGAAAAGGGGGGGGGGGCGCCTCGCACGGCGCCAGAGCGGAAGGTCGTCCGGGGACTGGCGATGCGTAGGCTGGTCCCGCTGCCAGGTACCGTGGGTTCTTCGTGTTTCTGTCGAAACGATCCTGAAAGCGAATGGTCGGTGGATCGAGGGTCGGGGAGAGGACCCCGGGAAATTTGGGCGTGACTCCACATCGTAATTAAATCATTGCCACACCACGGGCCGTCTGGGACACTGATATTGGGTATTGAGGTATTTTCTTGCCCCAAATATTTATTCGGGACCCAGCTTCACCTGTAATTGAAAAAATGCCCATAGTGGCTGATGCTGGTCAGATCCACACTAATGCTGAAGACCTGCTGTGTGACTTTTTAGGCTTTTGAGCCATCATCTCTCAACTTCTTTTTACTTCATAAGGAGCAACTTGGGAAAGAATTTTTCCTAATCTAACCGTAACACTAACCCTAATCCTTCCTCTAGCATCAAAAAATCACAGGGACACAGACACACAGCCAGTGGCTCACTTCCTTTACCAGGGACTTGAGGCACTAGAAATATGGGGCCTGCAAACAAACTAGAAATACGGGGCCTGCAAACAAATAGAAATATGGGGCCTGCAAACAAACTAGAAATATGGGGCCTGCAAACAAACAACTTATACATATACCAGACCTGGGTCAAATAGGTATTTGTTTTTAATTCAAATACTTTTCTACAATTTACTGATCTTGTCTGGTGTATTGGAACCAATGAAATACTCTCAAAAAGTGCA
>NC_057940.1:55462419-55467419 GCF_018555375.3 Anguilla rostrata
GTGCTACGCTAGCAACAACGTAAAACAATCCTAAACGATTCTTAGGTGTGCTACGCTAGCAACAGCGTAAAACAATCCTAAACGATTCTTAGGTGTGCTACGCTAGCAACAACGTAAAACAATCCTAAACGATTCTTAGCTGTGCTACGCTAGCAACAACGTAAAAACAATCCTAAACGATTCTTAGCTGTGCTACGCTAGCAACAACGTAAAACAATCCTAAACGACTCTTAGCTGTGCTACGCTAGCAACAACGTAAACAATCCTAAACGATCTTAGCTGTGCTGCGCTAGCAACAACGTAAAAACAAACCTAAACGATTCTTAGCTGCTACGCTGCAACAACGAAACATCCTAACGTTCTACTTGTACGCTAGCAACAACGTAAAAACAATCCTAAACGATTCTTAGCTGTGCTACGCTAGCAACAACGTAAAAACAATCCTAAACGATTCTTAGCTGTGCTACGCTAGCAACAACGTAAAACAATTTTAAACGAGGCCCCACAACTTTTCACCCAAGCCAAATGAATATTAATACACAGGCCTGCATAGACAGAGCTACAAACTGACAATAATGACCCCAGATGTCTCAATCTGAATGTAAATATGTAAATATGGGTATATTGCACATATAAAAGCATCTGGTGTCTCCAGTAAACCCATCTATTACAGATGTCCTCATTAACTTCTCCCGCTCGGTCGTAAGGAAGAAAATATTTACAGTTGTTTATGATAAAAAAAAAAAAAGCATGGGACGGTCACTGCAAGTAAAATTAGAAAACGTTAATCCCTGCGGTCTCTTCAGCAGATGCTAAATTAAAGCCAATCATTTTTTTTTTTTCCAGTTGGGGTTTTTTTTTAATCAGTCGCTCTGCCGGTTTTCTGATCCCTGGGCTCACAGACGGGACGCCTCGGACCCGCCGCGCGCGGAGCTGTGTGCCCAGGAGACGCGCGTGTCAGACGTTTACGATCGGCGAGGATATGAGTTATTTTCACTCGCCTGATAAGGGCACCGCCTGCCCTTCGCCCTCCCCCCTAATTCTGGGTGATGTATCGCCTTTACAGCCGCCTCGGGACGCCCGTCTGGATCAATCACGGCACGCTGGGACTGCGCCGGCTCCCAGCGTGTTCGTCGACGGTTCAGGGATGTACAAGGAACAGGCCATTCTGGGTTAGAACAGATAATGAGGAGAACAGGACATTCAGCACATCTAGAACATAAGAACACATAATGAGGAGAACAGGCCATTCAGCACATCTAGAACATAAGAACACATAATGAGGAGAACAGGCCATTCAGCCCATCTAGAACATAAGAACATAAGAACACATAATGAGGAGAACAGGACATTCAGCCCATCTAGAACATAAGAACATAAGAACACATAATGAGGAGAACAGGCCATTCAACCCATCTAGAACATAAGAACATAAGAACACATAATGAGGAGAACAGGCCATTCAACCCATCTAGAACATAAGAACATAAGAACACATAATGAGGCACAGGAAAGTCATTTGAGGGTGAGGCCAACCTGAAAGCACAGGTGTGTCTATGAGTGCACTGGAGCATAAGCTAGGCCACACAGGTATTACAAACATGGCTCCAGAAAATGGATCTGTCCACGGTGCCCTGAAACGACCCAGAGCTGTCCGCCTGTTTACTCTATCAGAGTTGGTTTAACAGTCTGTGCGTGGATTGGTAATACTCTTTAGGTTTAACAGTGTGTGTGTGTGTGTGTGTACTGGTGATACTCCTTACTTACACTGTGTATTGTTCAGAACTGGGCCATTTCCCTCTTTTCATACACACACACACACACACACACACACAAACAGAATCTCTCTGAAAACAGTTCAGCAGTTCAAGAGCCACCGTGCGCAGGTGATTTGAACTTGCAACCCTCTAGTGTCAGTACAGATTCTGTATCTTGGGCTCATTGTGTTGCTCTTAAAATGGATTTATGAGGAAAGGGTCAAAGTATCACTGCTAAAAACCATAAACAATCACTTACAGGAGTAAAGAATAAAATAAAACATTTTTACGTGAAGCTTAGTTCATCTGGAAGGCAACGTAGAAGGGAAGGAAAGAGAGAGATAGAGAAAGAGGAGAGAGGGGGAGTGTGAGTGGGAGAATGAGACAATGGGTAAAAGAGGGGGACTGAGTCAGAGGGAAAGAGATTGTAGAAAATGAGAAAAGAAGAGAGGGGGAGAGAGATCAAGGGAGGTGGAGGAGAGACAGAAAACAAGGGCAAGAGAAAGACAGAATGAGAACGAGAGATAAACAGAAAAAAACAGACGGGGCGAAAGAGAACAAGACACCGAACAAACAAGCGTGAGAAAGACAGAGGTAGAGAAAAAGAAAGAGAAAGAGTGAGGGACAGACACACAGACGCACAGACTCACAGACGCACAGACGCACAGACACACAAATGAAGTTTCACCGTAGACACAATCTCCGTATATCACAAAGCCAAAGCACCGGTACCAAAACCAATATTTAACGCTCGGCACACGACCGCAACAGGAGCCCGTAACGCGGAAATCGATCCGCTGCAGCGAGCAGATTGCTTTCACCATCTCGTTTTAACATGTGTGAAATGACAGTCAGCTCTGTTTATACCAGGCAATTGACACCTACGTTTGCACATGCAAAATTAAAAATGATTTTCGGTGGGGTAAGGGTAAGGGGCAGGGACAGGGGCAGGGGTGCTCACCAAGTCAGAACCTTCTGTTTAAACCTATCATCTTCAATGCCAAACCTCCTAAAACACAGCATCCCCATCGCTGCACTTAGACAGTACTGGCCCGGCAACAACACCTCCATCAGACACCTGGATTACCTGGGGATCAAGTCCAAAATCCAGGTAATAGCCTCCACCCCCCCACCCCCAGTATAGAGCAGGGGGAGGGGGCATTCTAGTCCTGGGGGGCCACTGCTGCTCTTCCTGCGTTCCCCTCCAATCTTACAGTTCTGCAGAGGCATTTACAAGCAGGCCGCCACACAGACCTGCTTAACGCATGCTTTAATTTCCACGGGAATTGCAAAAAAAAAAAAAATCAAGATTAACTTCCTGGAAAATTTTTAAAAAATAGCCGCTTGCTAACTGCACATGGGAGAAATCGGCCGGTCCTCTGCGTGTCAGCCGGCAGCAATCGGATCGCCGCCGAGCCCTCACAAACACACTGAAAAAAACGAAGCCGAGCTTCCAGCCAAGGATGGAATGATTAATATTTTTTGGAGTTTTACGTCAGGTCCTAGACAGGTGGAACCCATGCTGCTCGACAGGCGGTCAGATTGATTTGAGAATGCATAGTCTTATGCGATATCTTGCGCTGAGTCGGCGGCTCAAAAAAAACCCCTGATTGCGATCGATCCCACGATGCAGGGGGTCTGCTTGGGGAGGGCGGGGGTCTGGGCCCCACCTGTGCTCTGGAGAAAGGGGGTGTGGGATTTTAGGTGAGGGAGACAGAGGGGGTTACAGTACGAGGGTGATCGCGTCAAGAGCACATGCACAACACACACAACAAATCCTCTCTGTGTGTAACAAAAAAACAAAAAACCCAGACAGCTTCCCACAGCCCTTAAGGTCTATTAATTTATTTGAACTCCGCCCATGCCCCACATACCCATGTCTGCTTCACACCAAAACATAACAGCCTTCACGGATCCAGATATCTATGCAGCTGACACGTCATCAAAACAAACAACCCACTCCATCTCCAGCATCATCCCCAACAATCATAAGAGCACCACACATACTCAGTCCCCTCCTTACCCCTGCCAAAAGGGTACATACAGTCCGTTCACTCTTATCCTACACAAACACACACACACACACACATCCTCTCTCTCTCTACCTCACACAAACACACACACACACACATCCTCTCTCTCTCTACCTCACACATACACACACACACATACGCATCCTCACTCTCTCTCTCACACATAAACTCACACACACACACACCCAATATACACCAGTTACACTGGCTACAGGTAAATGCACTACAACTCTCGAAAGCAGCGCCAGGATACAACCATAGATTCTACAGAAAAACCAGATACTCAGCTCCTTACATCTTAACATTAAAAGTCCTCCTTTACCATTGAAGTAAAAAAATAAATAAATAAATGTAATTTGATATGTAATATTAGGAGGCGAAGGGCAATACTCAGGCAACGTCTAAATAATCTGCGATAGAATTAACCGCTTGTTATTCTCGGAACTCTCTGTTCCGTCCCCCCAGTTGCTACCTAAAAGAGTTGCTGCAAAGACCACCCTTTTCCCCTTTTCAGTGACCTCATAAATATTCATGAGCAGAAAACCACACCATTATGCAGATCAGTGGCCTGCTCGGGACGTTCCCAACGCGCGCAAGGATGCCGATCAGTGGCAGATATACGCTCGCCATGTTTTCCCCGCCGATGAATATTCATGGCCGCCTGTCTTCGGCTGAACTCATCCTGTGGCCCCCTGAAGGGAAGAGTGAGTGTGCTGCTGGATGTGAGCATCCACCCTGAGATTCAGCAGGTAGATGTGAGCATCCACCCTGAGATTCAGCAGGTAGATGTGAGCATCCACCCTGGATAGAGGTAATTAGCAGCCACCTGAATCGCAGTAGATGTGAGCATCCACCCTGAGATTCAGCAGGTAGATGTGAGCATCCACCCTGAGATTCAGCAGGTAGATGTGAGCATCCACCCTGAGATTCAGCAGGTAGATGTGAGCAGGGCTGGGGGAGGTGGCTGAGATTCAGCAGGTGGATGTGAACAGGGCTGAGGGAGGTGACTTTCCCGGAGGGGAGCCCCAGTGCAGAGCTCTCTTCTCTGCTGCCAGCACTTCTCACCTCTCAGGAGAGGCGGCCTATCAGGGACCTCGCTCCAAGAAAGCCTCGTATCCAAGGGCGACCGTGACCATCACAGACAGTAGCCCCAAGGCAGGAAGTCCTGAAAAGATTACCTATATGGGTAATGAAAAACTTTATGAATAAA
>NC_057940.1:55469919-55477419 GCF_018555375.3 Anguilla rostrata
CCAATTTCCTTATCCCTCCATCCATCTATGTTTCTCCATCTTTATACTACATACCTTCCTTTCTCTCTCTCCCTCTTTCCTCCTCTGTCCATTCCATCTCTCTCTCTCCCCCCTCTGCCCCTCCCTCTCTCCTCTCTCTCCCTGCCCTCTCTTTTTTAATTGAATAAGCAGACGCTTTCCTCCAGATGATTAATTTCAGTCTAAAGATGAATCGTGACCACGGGTCTCGTATCAGAGATGAGTAATTAATGCTAAAATCGTGGATCCATCATCCTGGCCACGTCTTCCCGACATCCCCGCGGAAAGACGGGTCTCGCTCTGGCAGCCCCCCAGACTCCCAGGACAATAGCGGCTCATGTCTGGCGGGTCTCCCGTCCGCCAAACATTTCAGCCAAAAAAACATTTAATCAACGGCTCAATGTAACGGGGTGTTCGCGATGTCCAGGCCATCGCAGCGGTCTGCTCCTTTTTTCTTTTTTTACTCTCCCGTAAAATGTAATTAAAAATATTTTGCATGTATATTTATAAAAAATATTTCATATATGTATATATATATATATATATATATGAAATATTTAAATTTATATCCAAATAATTATCTCGCCCAATGCATGCTGGGATAGGCCCCAGCACCCCCGCGACCCTGCCCAGGATAAGCGGGTATAGATAATGGATGCATGGATGGATGTAAAAATTTAACATACATATCAAATTTTAAAAACGCCCTGTTGAAGCAGGATTTATTAATTGTTTTGTCAGGTACAGGAGGAGAGCTCATTCACACGTGATAAAACCCCATATTACTACTCTCTGCTTTTAATCTGTCAGCTGAGCTTTAACACAGTGTGATCCAGCAGCTCTTTAAATGGTGTATTAATGTCCCTGAAATAAACGAATGCTTCCCCCTCCCCCCCAAATCAGATGCTGTTTATGACTAACCCCACTGACACTAAGCCCAGGGCTGAGTAACCCCACTGACACTAAGCCCAGGGCTGAGTAACCCCACTGACACTAAGCCCAGGGCTGAGTAGCCCCACTGACACTAAGCCCAGGGCTGAGTAACCCCACTGACACTAAGCCCAGGGCTGAGTAACCCCACTGACACTAAGCCCAGGGCTCAGTAGCCCCACTGACACTAAGCCCAGGGCTGAGTAGCCCCACTGACACTAAGCCCAGGGCTGAGTAGCCCACTGACACTAAGCCCAGGGCTGAGTAACCCCACTGATACTAAGCCCAGGGCTGAGTAGCTCCACTGACACTAAGCCCAGGGCTGAGTAACCCCACTGACACTAAGCCCAGGGCTGAGTAGCCCCACTGACACTAAGCCCAGGGCTAAGTAGCTCCCACTGACACTAAGCCCAGGGCTGAGTAGACCCCACTGACACTAAGCCCAGGGCTGAGTAGCCCCACTGACACTAAGCCCAGGGCTGAGTAGCCCCACTGACACTAGCCCAGGGCTGAGTAGCCCCACTGACACTAAGCCCAGGGCTGAGTACCCCACTGACACTAAGCCCAGGGCTGAGTAACCCCACTGACACTAAGCCCAGGGCTGAGTAGCCCCACTGACACTAAGCCCAGGGCTGAGTAGCCCCACTGACACTAAGCCCAGGGCTGAGTAGCCCCACTGACACTAAGCCCAGGGCTGAGTAGCCCCACTGACACTAAGCCCAGGGCTGAGTAGCTCCACTGACACTAAGCCCAGGGCTGAGTAGCCCCACTGACACTAAGCCCAGGGCTGAGTAGCCCCACTGACACTAAGCCCAGGGCTGAGTAGCCCCACTGACACTAAGCCCAGGGCTGAGTAGCCCCACTGACACTAAGCCCAGGGCTGAGTAGCCCCACTGACACTAAGCCCAGGGCTGAGTAACCCCACTGACACTAAGCCCAGGGCTGAGTAGCCCCACTGACACTAAGCCCAGGGCTGAGTAACCCACTGACACTAAGCCCAGGGCTGAGTAGCCCCACTGACACTAAGCCCAGGGCTGAGTACCCCACTGACACTAAGCCCAGGGCTGAGTAGCCCCACTGACACTAAGCCCAGGGCTGAGTAGCCCCACTGACACTAAGCCCAGGCTGAGTAGCCCCACTGACACTAAGCCCAGGGCTGAGTAGCCCACTGACACTAAGCCCAGGGCTGAGTACCCCACTGACACTAAGCCCAGGCTGAGTACCCCACTGACACTAAGCCCATTAGTAACCCCACTGACACTAACCCAGGCTGATCCCCATACACAAGCCCATATCACACACTGCTACACACACTGCTCACCAATACAAGCCCATATCACACACTGCTCACCAATACAAGCCCTGGTGACTTCAGCGTGAACAAACAACTTCCACTAAACCCTCTCAGGCAGTAAGCCCCACAATGATATAAATAACCACAAAACGATCGCTAACCTATTATTGGAATTATATGATAAATCTCAGAAAAAATCAAGAGGAACAATATACCAACAAACACACACTCTCTAACGCACACACGTACACCCCCCGCCCCCACTCTAACACACACATGCCCCCCCCCCGCCTGTAGGACTATAAAACCCTCCAGTGTGCGCTGTGCTTCTCAGTTTATGGCCTCAGTATTGATCGAATATTCTCCCATATCCCCGAAACCTGATTAGCATCGCCCATCACCATATTAATGTCCCGGGCTCTGCTTAAACACCCCCACGTGCGTCAGGCGGAGCGGAGCTGTCCCGTGTGGGGTGGGGGGGGGAGGTGTCCGGGCGAGATGGAGGCCTTCGTAACATTTCCATTCAGCATTAACATATGATTAAATAAGAGAGGGGGGTGGAGAGGGGGGGGCGCTGTGTTTGCACAAAAGCCACTCAAGAGCTGGAGAGCTCCAGGGTGCAGCAGTGAGTAGGAGAGAAACGGGGGCCCTCTTAGACCCTCTCCGAACGCAGCGGTGAGCGAGCGAGCGCTGCTTTAAAAACAGCCCCCCCCCCATTCGCATGGAAATGAGTCACCAGAGCCCCCCTCCCGCGCAGGTCCGTGAACCTCCAGCCATTCTCTCTTACACTTACAGAACCGTGTTTGTTGCCTTCTCACTTAAAAAAAATAAATAAAAAATAAAAATAAAAAACACTTAAAAACCAGCGGTTTAACAGTGAAAGTGTGGGCTGAGACAGGTTTTTGGGGGCAGAATTGGGGAGGGGGGCCGGGGGTGGATAGAGGGCAACCTGCTTGCTGCCCCCACGCTCACTTTACACAGCGTATATTTATAAGTGACAGTCAAACGGTAGCTCACGAGGAAGGATCAGATTCGGTACCTGTGTGTACACACTGTAGACCAGTGTGTTTTATACCAGTCCAATGTGAATGCATTCACAGAAAGAAAAAAAAGTAACATAGCAAATCAAACATTCATGTTTTTAATATGGTAATGCAGGTGGATTGCAGCTGGTAGAATATATCTGTCTGTCCTGCATCAACAGGTACTACCTGCTGACACTGTCACCTGTGAACATCCTTTTTTATCTTTGTTAAAAATGTTAAGCAGGGTGAAGAAGTAAAACAGTGGTGGTTGCACTCAAAATGGCTGCGATATAGACGTTGTTTGCCGTGATGGCTGATTGGTCGATTCGGGCCTCTCCGAATGAGCCAGACAAATGCTTTTCGTTTGATTTCTAATTCAAAAGCTTCACTCCAGCAAACAAATGTTCTCTGTTGTTCTCTCTCTTTCTATGCTACAGTACATGCTCACAAATAAGACTGAACGTGGAGGGAGACCTTAAGTGCGAGAAGCCCAAAATGGCCGACTCGAAGATGGAACATCAGGGGAAATGTAGAGCACTGTCTGCCAAAGGGGAACTGGGCTACAAAATGATGGTATAGAGTTTGTAAGGAAGATTTGTTTTGTTTAGAATATCTGTCGTTTTGTTTAATTAGTTTGTGTTGTAACTGAAAATGACCAGTTAATGACACTTTCTGTAGGTAATAATTGAAACATAATTGATGATTTCCTTCCTGCCACTGAACACTTTCTCAGAATGAAACCGCAACAGATTTTTACTATAAAATAACGTGTTTACCTGTAGAACGCGCATTTAATTCACATCGCCACTTGAGCACTGAAAAACCGAATATAGAAGTGTACTAATAATGTAACCCGGGCACTCAACAATTGGTAACTTATGATTGCATTAAAGTGCTTGCAAAAACGTTGATTTTCGTTCGTTCTCATGTCACATCATGTTCTTTTTGTCAAATACATGAAATATATTTTTATTTACGACTAGCAGGCATTAAACATTCTGCACAATGCCACTGTCATTTAATCTACGTAGAAGTTGAGCTCCTTGTGCGTCACCAAGGTTTTTTCTTTTTTTCTTGGTTGAGATGACATTGACATCCCAATTACACGAGACACGCTGACTCCCGCGCCAGGAAAGGCCACGAGGCGACGTTATACCAGCATCGAACGTATGCAAACCATAAGAACGGAAATTAGTCATTCAGCTCGCCGCCGAAACCACCTGCCAAAGAAATTAAACTGCGTTAATTGATTTATAGGAAATTCAGATACCTGCCACTTGCCAAGCTCTTGGTATAAAAAGTGGCAGATACTCAAGTGCTGTCAGAAGACGCAACAGGAGCAAGTGAAGTGGCGGGAAACAGTCAGTTTCCCATTTTGCGCACGCCTTTGCGCCGTGTAGAGAGGACTTCGATCAGCCGAGTGCCACACGGAGCGAAAGCCTGAACAAACGGAATTCTTTGCGCACCAGAACATAACGTGAACCTCGGCAAAGGACCCTGTTGCTCTCGTTGAAGTCGACATTATTTCATATTTCGTCGTTAGAAAATAAAGATACGTCGTCGTTCGACGAACTCTGACAAACACAGACCGTTCCCTGACGCGTTTTATTAAATCATAGTGGGACAGAAGTGGGAAAGAGATATTTTACGCGTCACGCGACCGCGGCAACATGAAATTACTCCTCTCACTCGCGGTCGTTTTTCTTGTTCTGGCTGAAGTCTTTTGCGAAGAAATGAGTTCCGATGATGATCTCAATTACTGGACGAGAAGCAAAGAATTGCAGGTAAGTGTTCAATCTCTTTTCTTGCTTCGCGTGCCAGTGCGTAAACCAACGGCTCAATTTATCTGAGTATTCTCAAGAAATAATCTGCTTGTTTTGACCGTTAAAACATGTTCACACAAAAATCATTCGAATTGTAATTGCAAGTTGTAGCCTATATTTTACGTTTTGCAACATGTTGCATGTCTGTACACAATGTGATAGTTTACATAATTTACGATTTACCGCATCTAGGGTTTTCGACACACTTGTTCCTGGTTATGGTTATACACTTTGTAGTACGTCGCTCTGGATAAGAGCGTCTGCCAAATGCCTGTAATGTAATGTAATGTAATGTAATGTAATGCATGAATAAGAGGTACTTATACGATATTTACTACAAGTCTTCTAGCTGAGTCCCCAGAGTTTCTACAGTGTGCTTTTTAGATTAGCTACTGAATGTTTTTTTCTTCTTCTTCTTATTTGGAAGAACTTGTTCACCTGTTCTCAATGCGAGTAGCCGAACAGAAATCTACCTGGCTGATACGGAGTTCCTCGTTACTCAAATTACAAACGCATCCCACAAAAATATAATGCTTAAAAAATTGGTTTCGTATATTTGTTATAATTCATATTCGTTCTGAATAACGGCATCACGTTTCGAAGCTCAACAAGTGTGTTGGCTTTATCCACGATGTTTGTCAAACATTGCGCTTGGCAAAGCCTAATGCAAAACAGACCTGTGAGACCTATTCGGGCTCAGATATATTCATAAATCAATAGAGCGCGATTGTATGTCACTGAGTGTTAGTGTCGCCGATTGCTTTTCTCCCGGGCAGCCTCTTTTCTGATGTAGCGCACGTTTTATGTTTGACATTGCGGGCTGGCCGGCAGCCAAGCTCTGAAATTCTATTAGCCCGCCGCTTTCTCCTCGCAAACCGCCGGCCCTGGACATTGCGCATTAGTCCCCCTTTTGTAATTCGAACGAGTTGTTGTGGATTTATATTTTTATATATGGACACGTGGTTGGATCACTCGAATGTATGAAGGTTAAGAGGAAAGCATTTATATTTTTTAAAAAAAACAGTTGAAATTATAATTATTGAAGTGCTTTAAGGGCACTTAATCTCAACTCTTATGAAGTGATATTCCATATAAGTTAATTTTGGACGTTATAAAATGTATTAAAATGGCACGTGCTCGGGAGAAGTTATATTTCAGAGAGCTGAATAGCGACCTCGTTTTTTCCCGTTTGTTGAAGTTTTCTCTGCATATAAGACACGCAAAGTAAAAGGTTGTGCTTTCCGGGCAGGGAAAACATCGATTCTCTGCCTATGTATCGTGTTACTGTAATTAAACCCCCAACCACCCCACCCCACCTCACCCCACCACCTTCCACCCCACGCAGGACGACTGGTTTCCCGCGGGCCAGTTTCAGGAGATTCTGAGAAGGATGACGAGGAAGCCGCGGCCGCACCAGTTCTTTGGGTTAATGGGAAAGAGGTCTTCCGGTACGCGCATTTATTTTCTGTTCAGCACCATTTCAGATGATCTGTTCAGACATAAATACCTCCTTAGCGACCCCCTCACCCCAACCCACGAACGCACCCTTTCTATCTGTCGACATTAATATCTCTTCACATTATATTTCATTCAGTTTTTATCTTTTTTTTTATTGTGACACGTTTCCCCACTTTAAAGTCTACCTATAATTCTGGCCGCGAGTGCTTCCGGAATGTGGGTAAAAGGTTTTTCCCCCGTTAATAGCCACCATTACAAATTGGCTCACGTAGAATTACGACCTTTTTTGTCGGTTTTATGTAAAGCCACGTGACACCTCATAATTTCAGGTTTAAACCTGCACATTGCCTGTGTGTTAAAGTGAAACCTACATTAACTGTTGCATTCATTTATTATGACTGGCAGACTGAAGCTCTCTCTCCTCTCCTCTCTCTTTCCTGTCTCCACAGCGGCAAATGCACAGATGACCCGCAAAAGTGAGTCCTGGACCGTGGCGCGATCACTACTCCGGCGCGCGCCTCTCTGATAATGGGCCAGTGCGCGAGCTTTAATAGGCGGTCACGTGATTCGGGGAAACTGACGCGCTACGTAGCTCGCGGAGTTTGATCGCAGCGTATGGGACAGATTTTAAACTGCAAATAACGACATGGATTTTATTACATGCCACTGAGCCTCTACACTGTGGTAGTGTGGGCCTGACGAGACTGATCCAGGGAGAGAGAGAGGTGAGGGGGGAGGGGGGAATTGAAGGTATAAGTGCAACACAGGAGGGAGCATGGGAGAATTTGGAGTGGGGTTGAAGAACGGGGCAAAGGGTAGATAGATGGTGGTGGAGGAGAGAGGTGTAAAGATAAACTGGAAGAAGAATGAGGGGAGGGACAGAGAAGGTGCGAGGAGAGGTAAAGGGGGAGAAGGAAAGCAGAGAGAGGGAAAGAGTTGAAGAGGTAGAGAG
>NC_057940.1:55837419-55839919 GCF_018555375.3 Anguilla rostrata
CACACAACATGGCGTAATAACAACCATGATTACACGTTACATATCACACACAACATGGCGTAATAACAACCATGATAACACATTACATATCACACACAACATGGCGTAATAACACCCTTCATACATGACCATGATTACACATTACATATCACACCCTTCTGATACAGCCATGATTACACATTACATATTACCCAAACATTATGGAGCTGACTTAATTATTTAATATCTATCTCTCTGAATATTGGCTCTGTTGGGACGTCCAGGGGGAGAAGGGAGACCCCGGTCTTCTGGGATCACCGGGGGTCAGAGGTTCAATCGGCCCAAAGGTGTGTAACTCGACCCCCTCCTGTCCCCCACAGCAGGCCTGTGTTTAAAAAAAGTTTTGGGAACTCAAAAACGGAGCCTTTGGGAATACATCCTTTTGTAAAGCAATCTTTATGAGCAGCAGGATGACGTATGCTCTTTCCTTTCCTGCAGGGTTCACCTGGATACAAAGGGGAAAAGGTCAGCGCTGTCTGTACTACAATTCCCACAATCCACACACAGAACATTTCACATTTCACATTTCCTGCTTTCACACACGTCACTTGCCACATTCTCTCCTGCTGTGACAGACTACACTTCCCACCGGCCTCTCCTCTTGTAACACACTGCATTTCCCACAGTTCCCTCCAGCAGTAACACACTACATTCCCCAGAGTCCTCTCCTGCAGTACGTGCTCTGCTTCCACTCACGGTGCTGTTTCTTTCCTTCCTGTTAGGGGTCACGAGGTGTACGAGGCGAGGCTGGACTGAAAGGGGATAAGGTGTGGTGAGGGTCTCAGCCTTGGGGGTGGGGGGGGAGGGGGAGGGGGAGGCCCTGTTTTAGCCGTTAGCCTGAGGGTCTAGGGCTGTGCGGTGCTACTGGAGAGGTCTCAGCCCCGTGGTGGGGGGGGGGGTTGTGTTTTAGCCGTTAGCCTGGGAAGGTCCAGGCCTGTTCAGTTCTGCTGGGGATGTTGTAAGCTCCATGTGGGGGGGGGGGGGTTGTGTTTTAGCCGTTAGCCTGGGAAGGTCCAGGCCTGTTCAGTTCTGCTGGGGATGTTAAGCCCATGGGGGGGTGGGGGGGGGTGTTTTAGCCGTTAGCCTGGGAAGGTCCAGGCCTGTTCAGTTCTGCTGGGGATGTTGTAAGCTCCATGGGGAGGGGTGGGGGGGGGTGTGTGTTTAGCCGTTAGCCTGGGAAGGTCCAGGCCTGTTCGTTCTGCTGGGGATGTTGTAAGCTCCATGAGGGAGGGGTGGGGGGGGGCCTGTTTTAGCCGTTAGCCTGGGAAGGTCCAGGCCTGTTCAGTTCTGCTGGGGATGTTGTACGCTCCATGGGGGAGGGGTGGGGGGGGGGGGTGTTTTAGCCGTTAGCCTGGGAAGGTCCAGGCCTGTTCAGTTCTGCTGGGGATGTTGTAAGCTCCATGGGGGGGTGGGGGGGGGGGGTGTTTTAGCCGTTAGCCTGGGAAGGTCCAGGCCTGTTCGTTCTGCTGGGGAGGTCTCAGCCCTGTGGTGGGGGGGGGGGTTGTGTTTTAGCCGTTAGCCTGGGAAGGTCCAGGCCTGTTCGGTTCTGCTGGGAGTAGTTGTACGCTCCATGGGGGAGGGATGGTGTGGGGGAGGTGATGGTTTAGTACCGTTAGCTCTGGGAATTCCAGGCCTGTTCGTTTCTGCTGGTATGTTTTCAGCTCCATGGGAGGGGTGGGGGGGGGGTTGTGTTTTAGCCGTTAGCCTGGGAAGGTCCAGGCCTGTTCAGTTCTGCTGGGGATGTTGTACGCTCCATGGGGAGGGGGGGGGGGGGGTGCTGTTTTAGCCGTTAGCCTGGAAGGTCCAGGCCTGTTCAGTTCTGCTGGGGATGTTGTAAGCTCCGTGGGGGGAGGGGTGGGGGGGTGTGTTTTTAGCCGTTAGCCTGGGAAGGTCCAGGCCTGTTCATTTCTGCTGGGGATGTTGTAAGCTCCATGGGGAGGGTGGGGGGGGGTGTGTTTTAGCCGTTAGCCTGGGAAGGTCCAGGCCTGTTCAGTTCTGCTGGGGAGGTCTCAGCCCTGTGGTGGGGGGGGGGGGGTTGTGTTTTAGCCGTTAGCCTGGGAAGGTCCAGGCCTGTTCGGTTCTGCTGGGGATGTTGTAAGCTCCGTGGGGGAGGGGTGGGGTGGGGGGGGGGGTGTGTTTTAGCCGTTAGCCTGGGAAGGTCCAGGCCTGTTCGGTTCTGCTGGGGAGGTCTCAGCTTCGCTTTTCATGTGTTCCAGGGCTGGATGGGACTCCCTGGAATGCTGGGACAGAAGGTGAATGGACACCAGGTACCCTCCTCAGTATCACGGTTTGTGTTTCATCTTTCAGTATTTACAATCTCTCTGTTGCTCTCTCTCTTTCTCCCTCCATCTCTCCTTCCTTCCCTACTCTCTCTCTTTCTCTCACTCTCACTCTGTCTCCCCTTACTCTCTCTGTCTCTCTCTGCCTCCATCCCTCTATCTCTCCCGACCCCCTCTGTCTC
>NC_057940.1:55842419-55852419 GCF_018555375.3 Anguilla rostrata
AGATTGGTTTAAAGGAAGAGGAGTTGATCAAAGAGCCAAAGAGATCGGTAAAGAGCCAAAGAGATCGGTAAAGAGCCAAAGAGATCTGTAAAGAGCCAAAGAGATCTGTAAAAAGCCAAAGAGATCTGTAAAGAGCCAAAGAGATCTGTAAAGAGCCAAAGTCCCCCTTATTTCAGACAGTAGATCAGCTGACTAACTTTTTATTTGGCCTGTCGCAGATTTTTGTGGTTAACAGTGAAGAGGAGTTGGATCAGCTGCACACAGAGAATGCGCTGGCCTTCCGGAAGGATCAAAGGACACTCTATTTTAAGGATGAGGATGGATGGCAGCCGATCAAGGTATCCCAGTGGAGTGTGCGTCGCTGGCCTTTCATTGGTGGTCATATGCCAGGGGAGTGTGAGTCGCTGGTGTCTGATTGGTGGTCATGTCCCAGTGGAGTGAGAGTCGCTGGTGTCTGATTGGTGGGTCATATCTCAGGGGAGTGTGAGTCGCTGGCCTCTCATTGGGGGGTCATATCTCAGGGGAGTTTGAGTCGCTGGCCTCTCATTGGTGGTCATATCCCAGTGGAGTGTGAGTCTCTGGTGTCTCATTGGTGGTCATATCCCAGTGGAGTGTGAGTCTCTGTTGTCTCATTGGTGGTCATATCCCAGGGCAGTGTGAGTCGCTGGCGTCTGATTGGTGCATATCAGACTGTCAGTCGCTGCCTCCAAGCGTGGCATGATTTCAGGGGAGGGGGTCGCTGGCCTTCATTGGGGGTCAGATCCCGGGAGTGTAAGTCCTGTGTATGGTGGTCATATCCAGGATGTACGCGCTGCGATCTGATTGGTGCTTTACGCCCTTCCAGCTGCCCGTCCTCTCCACCTCAGCCGCGCGGCGCCCTCTGGCCTGCAGACCGTCGGGACCCTGTCCTTGCCACAGATCTCCCCGCCGGCTGCATCCTGTTCCCCACTCCCCACTCGCCTCCCCCCCCTCTCCCCTCCCCCTCTCCCTCCCCCCTCCCCTCTCCCTCGCCCCCTCTCCCTCCCCTCCCCTCCCCCTCTCCCCCTCCCTCGCCCTCCGCCCCTCTCCCTCGCCCCTCTCCCCCTCCCCTCTCCCCTCCTCCCCCTCTCCCTCTTTCTGAAGGGCACGGGTTGTTTTAGTGACACACAATGTCCGGATTTTACTGAATATTTTGATTGTCCCATCACTGTTTATTGGACAGTTTAGACTTAAATATGAAGATAGTTTGGTGATTTGGTGACTAAGTAGTCTCTCTCCCTCTCTCACTGTCTTTCTGAAGAGAACAGGTTGTTATAGTGACACAAAATGTTTTACTGAATATTTAGATTTTGCCATCACTGCTTATTGGACAGTTTAGAATTAAATATTAAGAAGGTTTGGTGATGTGACAAAATAGTCTCTCTCCCTCGTTCCCTCCCTCCCTCCCTCTCTCTCTCTCTCTCTCTCTCTCTCCCTCCCTCCCTTGCAGAGTGCCAGAGGGCGTATTGTGGTGATGGGTATCGTTATGAGGGGGTGGAGGAGTGCGATGGGAAAGACTTTGGTTTTCACACCTGCAAAACCTTCCTTCCTGGGTTCGTTCTCCTTCACTTTCATTTGCAGATTCAATATATTACTGCATGTGTACAGTCTCTGTCGTGATGATTACAATCTCTGCTCTGGATGATGTACACGTCTCCTGTCTGTGATGATGTACACATCTCTGCTCTGTGATGATGCACACGTCTCTGTTCTGTGATGATGTACACATCTCCTGTCTGTGATGATGTACACATCTCTGTTCTGTGATGATGCACACATCTCCTGTCTGTGATGATGTACACATCTCTGCTCTGTGATGATGTACACATCTCCTGTCTGTGATGATGTACACATCTCTGCTCTGTGATGATGTACACGTCTCCTGTCTGTGATGTACACATCTCCTGTCTGTGATGATGTACACATCTCCTGTCTGTGATGATGTACCCATCTCTGCTGTGTGATGATGTGGAGCACATTTATTTGGGAATATCCGATGATGTCATTCATGCCTCTTCCATTGTTTCCTAGGTCATTTGGCCAGCTGAAGTGCACTACGTTCTGTACTATCGACTCAACAAACTGCAAGTATTTCACTTGAGTGCTCAAAGGACTGAGACAACCTGAAAAACTACAGAACCATTGCCTACATAACCCATAGTCCCTATATCACCAACTGTTCTTCCTTGCTATTGAACCAGGAGCTTGCTCTGTTGATGTCTGGACAGGCATTGGAACACTGCATTCTGTCTTAATCACTCAATCAGGATTTAGCTGTCCCGCCCCGCCCCGCCCCGCACCGCCCTGCCCCCAGCTGGCTTATTGTATTTCACATGGGGGGGGGGCTGGTCTCTGTGGGAGGGGGCGGAGCGATGAGCATCTGCAGAGCAGCCAGTCTCCTGCCTGGAAACATGGGAGGAGTATAATCAATACAAAGACAAATGTGATTGGCTGAGAGAACATGGCTGTGAAATCATCGGGACAGTTGATTGGTCCAGATTTTTTTTTCAAGCAGAATCCATGGCGATTGCAGCATTTCCTGCTACTGTTGTTCAGCAGGAGACCTGCTCACCTGTGCAGTAAGTCTCCCCCCTGACTGCCCCCTGCTCCTTACTGCCCCCTGCTGGAGAAGATATTCAGGTTGTGTTTTTGGCACGAGGAGGGTGTTAAATGCATCGGTCCTGAGGAGTGCTGAACTGAACCTGCATATGGAAACTGTTTGGGTAACGTGAGATACAAGGCCATTACTGTCCTGGCACGAGGGCAGAGCTCTCTAGTGACACACATCTTAAACCGGATTGAAGTTCTCAGAATAGGAAGAGCAGTGTCACATGTCCATCTGCTGGAGACACGCCCAGTATCCGGATACTGGACTGGGTCAGAGGTGAACCCGGGAACTGCTACTGCTACTGTGGCTGTAAATAGGCTCTCCCCCCCCCACTGAATTTCACCTTGTGTATTTATCCAGGGTCCCCTCCTCAGTCACACCTGTATATATACAAACCACACCTGTACACCAGTTTACAGACCATACCTCTCACAGGCACACCTGTACACCTGTTTACAGACCATACCTCTCACAGGCACACCTGTACACCTGTTTACAGACCATACCTCTCACAGTCACACCTGTACCCCTGTATACAGACCATACTTCTCACAGTCACACCTGTATACAGACCATACTTCTCACAGTCACACCTGTGCACCGGTGATATGTACAGCTGTATTAGCAGGTTGTTCTTGGGGCTGCAGGTGACCCCTCTCGGCCGTGTGTTCTTGTAAATTATGATGATGTCATAATGCACAGGTAATTTAGCCTGGTTTTATTTCCAGTTTATCGCTAGCCTCTGCTTGTCTGTGCCTTCGAAACGCAGATGGTTCTGTAAAATGCATCATATCATTATAAATAAATGCATAGCTAATTGGTGCTCCTCTTAAAGGAGGATCTGACCCAAATTCACTTTTACTCACTTTCAGAAACTGTGCCTGTTGTGAACTTGATTTACAGGATGAGGTCCAGTGATTTTTTTAAATGTTGATTTTTATTTATTTTTTGGTCATGTATAGATTGTTGACAGGTGGGTAAAACGCAGGTGTAGATTCTGAAGTGAGGCTGGCCTGAGAGAGACACGAGTCATGTGATGTGGATTTTGAAAGGGAGAGAGCCTCACTGCTGGGCCTCGTCTAAACAGTAAACAGAGAAGCCGTCACCGTGGGCAACACTCGGTTATATGATCTCTGTAACCATGGACACAGGTCAGACAGGAAGTGGGCAGGAAGCCAGGAATAAGGAAAGGCCAAGGACACACTTTAGCACACACACACACACACTATATACTCACACTCGAACACACACACACACGCACACACACTATGTACTCACAGTCACACACACTGTAGCAACAGAGATGTCAAGGTCAGCATCCCCCCCCACTCCCCTTTCATTCATAGCTCAGGAGGTAAGAGCGGTTGACTGGCAGTTGGAGGGTTGCCAGTTCGATCCCCTGCCCTGGGCTTGTCGAAGTGTCCCTGAGCAAGACACCTAACCCCCTAATTGCTCCCAATGAGTTGATTGGTACCTTGCATGGTAGCCTTTCACCATTGGTGTGTGTGTGAATGGGTGAATGAAAGGCGTCAATTGTAAAGCGCTTTGGATAAAAGCGCTATATAAATGCAGTCCATTTACCATTCACATACATAAAACAGAGAGGAAATGAGAGAGGATTTTTTTATTGAACTTGCAGTGAGTTCCTGCTGGAGTTCCTGTCCGTACAGGTCGCTGCACTGGAGGGAATCGTGCACATCTGTGCGGCTGAAATATCTACAGCAGACAGGTGTATTATACTGGGGGAGCTGGTATATTATAATACAGGGGGGGGGGTGTATCATAGGGGGGGGCTGGTGTTTACTGTGAGGTATTGGCTGTGGTGGAGTCCCTGTGATATCCTGATGGTTAGTTTTGGTCCCGCAAGGTTGTGTAATCTTGGGGCCCAATGCATGATAGGTCCCTGAATATTGGGGGTTCATGGGGGAGGATCTTCATTATTCTGTATCACAGCACTGAATGATACATCCACTTGCTCTTCCTCCTCCCCCTCTTCCTCAGGCTGGGCAGGGCACACTTTGTGTCTTTCCTTGGGAATATCTTCCTGATGTTCCATACTCTGGGCTGGACTGGCTTCCAGTTCCACACTCTGGGCTGGACTGACTTCCTGTTCCTCATTCTGGGCTAGGCTGCCTTCCTGTTCCTCACTCTGGGCTGGACTGACTTCCTGTTCCACACTCTGGGCTGGACTGATGTCCTGTTCCTCATTCTGGGCTGGACTAGCTTCCTGTTCTGCACACTGGGCTGGACTAGCTTCCTGTTCCTCATTCAGGGCTAGACTGACTTCCTTTTCCTCATTCTGAGCTGGACTGACTTCCTGTTCCTCAGTCTGGGCTGGATTGACTTCCTGTTGTGCACACTGGGCTGGACTGACTTCCTGTTTCTCATTCTGGGCTGGATTGACTTCCTGTTTCTCATTCTGGGCTGGATTGACTTCCTGTTTCTCATTCTGGGCTGGACTGACTTCCTGTTTCTCATTCTGGGCTGGACTGACTTCCTGTTCCTCATTCTGGGCTGGACTAGCTTCCTGTTCTGCACACTGGGCTGGACTAGCTTCCTGTTCATCATTCTGGGCTGGACTGACTTCCTGTTCCTCATTCTGGGCTGGACGGACTTCCTGTGCCTCATTCTGGGCTGGACTGACTTCCTGTTCCACCCTCCGTGCTGCACTAACTTCCTGTTCCTCATTCTGTGCTGGACTGACTTCCTGATCCTCATTCTGGGCTGGACAGACTGCCTGTTCCTCATCCTTGGCTGGACTGACTTCCTGTTGCTCATTCTGGGCTGGACTGACTTCCTGTTCCACCCTCGGTGCTGCACTAACTTCCTGTTCCTCATTCTGTGCTGGACTGACTTCCTGATCCTCAGACTGGGCTGGACTGATTTCCTGTTCCTCATTCTGGGCTGGACAGACTTCCTGTTCCTCATCCTTGGCTGGACTGACTTCCTGTTGTCCCTCAGTTTGAATGATGCAAACATCTTGCATTGTAGAAATTGCCTTGTCCTCCGCCTCAGTCTCTTCTCCCTGTTCCATCCCTCCTTTTACTAGCTCCACCCCTTCTCCAACATGCTCCGCCCCGCGTGGCCCTTGTCTGTCCTGGGAAGGTGTGTCTGTAGTCTCTGCAGGGTGATCTTCTGCAGGAAGAGTTTCTATGAATCACAGACCACACACTGTTAGGGCAGTATAGCCGGAGGCCGTCACTCAACCAGATGTTTTATGACATCACTTATTCAGACTGCTTTATGACATCACTCCTCCCACATGGAACACAATGAGCTTGACCCCACCATGGGCCTGTCATCCAATCAGGCTCCTCCTCAGCTGGTAAACTTGTGGTCATAGTCACATGACAGCTCATAGCGTTAAGAGGGCTACAATGTGCTGAGGAGAATGTAAACAAGCAGAGCTCCTGATCCACGGGCCCACCAGGCCTCTGTGATTGGGAAATGTTAGGTGTGTGAGCTCAGTGATTGGGCAGTGCTGGCTGTGTCGGCTCAGTGATTGGGCAGTGCTGGCTGTGTGAGCTCTGTGATTGGGCACTGCTGGATGTGAGAGCTCTGTGATTGGGCAGTGCTAGGTGTGTGAGCTCTGTGATTGGGCAGTGCTGGATGTGTGAGCTCTGTGATTGGGTAGTGCTAGGTGTGTGAGCTCTGTGATTGGGCAGTGCTAGGTGTGTGAGCTCTGTGATTGGGCAGTGCTGGATGTGTGAACTCTGTGATTGGGCAGTGCAGGGTGTGTGAGCTCTGTGATTGGGCAGTGCTAGGTGTGTGAGCTCTGTGATTGGGCAGTGCTGGCTGTGTGGACTCAATGATTGGGCAGTGCAGGGTGTGTGAGCTCTGTGATTGGGGAGTGCAGGGTGTGTGAGCTCTGTGATTGGGCAGTGCTGGCTGTGTGAGCTCTGTGATTGGGCAGTGCTAGGTGTGTGAGCTCTGTGATTGGGCAGTGCTGGCTGTGTGAGCTCTGTGATTGGGCAGTGCTGGGTGTGTGAGATCTGTGATTGGGCACTGCTGGATGTGTGAGCCCTGTGATTGGGCAGTGTTGGATGTGTGAGCTCTGTGATTGGGCAGTTCTGGGAGAAGGACTTACCGTCATGTTGGGAAGGCGTGGCTTCAGCAGTTGACCCAGAGTGGCCACGCCCCTCTGCTTCGTTAGGCTCCGGCCTCCTGAGGAAGCAAGGTAGACAGAGGTCAGAGGTCACAGAGGGGTGGGGCACTGAAATCTGTAGTCCTTCATTCTAAGACAGGTGAGACAGGTAAATGCTTACTGTTCTGATTGGCTGGGACTGGGCTGGGCTGGACCTCTGACCTGCAATACACAGAAACAGAGGAGTCAGACAACAGAACAGAAATGCTCACAGAAACTCCCCCTAACTACAGTCACACCTACTCCGCCAACAGCCTGCTCGTAACCTCACACCGGCCGCCTCCATACAGGTGTCGTGTGTGTGTGTGGGATGATGACTGGAGCAGGCCTCAGGGACTGTGTGTTTCCCTTTTCATCAGGTGGGCTGGTGATGGGGTTGTGGTGTGGGGTTGTGTGTAGGTGGCTGGAGCTGACCTTGTGCGTGTGTGTACTGTTGGTCTCTACATGTGTGGTGTGGCTGAGTCCTTGTTGGTGATTGGGTCAAGTGTGGTGTGTGAGTCAGGTGGGCTGGGCTGACCTTGTGCAGTGTGCTGGTCCCCACAGTGGGGTTGTGTAGTCAGGTGGGCTGGGCTGACCTTGTGCAGTGTGCTGGTCCCCACAGTGGGGTTCTGGGGGGGAATTCGCAGCTGCAGGTCCGAGCTGAAAGAGCGACTGGCAATGAGCAGACACTCCTCCAGGGTCCTGAGGAAGGAGCTACAGGTGGACCTGACCATGTCTCCTCGGTCCTGTAACACACACACACACACACACAAACACACACACACACACGTACACACACAAACATGCATTAGACGCACAAACACACATAATATACACACACACACATTGTGAACACATTATACACACATTGGGCCTAATTTATCAATATTTTCTTGAAAACCACATAATTAGAAACAAATTAACAGACTCCACCAGTTTTATAAACTTATTTTAATAAACCATAGATATGTGATGAGTCCAAATTCTGTGGGTGCTGGTGCACCAACCACTAGGGGGCAGGAGAGAACACACTTTTAAATATACAAAGATGAACACTGGGTGACTATTGAATCTTGCATTGACTCTGGCGCCCTCTGCTGGCGGCTCACCCCCATTGCGGTGCCAGGCTCCTCCTCCCTGATCCGGCCCACCTGCTCGCAGAGCAGGTCGCAGTACAGACGCAGCTCTGACATCTTGGCCTTCAGCGCCTCTGCGTTCTCCTGCAGCTCTACGGCGAGACACAGGTCTGCTAAGCACTTTATATCTATGGTATAAGATAATCCCGTACTTCCGCAAATACGGTAGTGGTGATCTATTGCATTTCAATGGCAGGGATGATATAAAATTTAGCTGTGTCCAAAAATCGCACCCTACTGACTATATAGTGCTGTAGTACTTGAGTAACTGTGATTGGGATGATCTAGTACTAGAGTATCTGTGGTACTTGCCTTTCTCTATCTTGGTCCTGTTGTCCGTCAGGCAGGCCTTGGCCGTTCCCATGGCGACCAGCCATCTCTGCCTCTCCGCAGCGTTAAGGGCGCGGAGGTAAAAGTACTGCTGCCCTGGGACGGTCAGGTCGACCCTCTTGGTGTCTGAGGAGTGCACTGCAGTTGGGGCGGAGGTGAAAGGTGACTCAGCGTTAGACTGAAAGCAGCACGCTGTTGCATAGCCTACCAGCAGAAATGTTGTTTTTGATCCTGTAAAAACGGTTGAAAGTTACAGCTGTGCAAAAGAGGCGGTTCCTGAGAAACGGGGCTCACCTTGTATTTCGCAGGCGGAGATCTGCAGGCTGCCCTTGCTCCCTTTCCAGGCCTCTTCCTGAGAGTCGTAGTAGGACAATGTTCCTCCGTCCAGGACGAACCAGCGCGGCTGCCAGCCTGAGGCGCAAATGGAAACATCGTGTCAGGCTT
This sequence comes from Anguilla rostrata, assembly GCF_018555375.3. NCBI lineage: Eukaryota > Metazoa > Chordata > Actinopteri > Anguilliformes > Anguillidae > Anguilla > Anguilla rostrata. The sequence goes on from NC_057940.1 coordinate 55,851,079, forward strand.
CGGAACCGCCATGAGCTCGAGCCAACCGGCGGTTAAAAAAAAAACGGCACTGCAACAAGTGAACTTAACAACAGGTGCTCTGGAAGGGAGGACGGACGAGGAGCAAACCAAAACGGAGCTGAACGACCCTGTCCTCTCTTCTGTGCATAGAGCACTGCATTGTGGGATTCATTCTTGCAGAAAGCCTGCAATTTGTAGCCTTGGTCGGGGGGGGGAGGAAAACACGAGGGACCAAGAGAACGTAACGTTGCTCCCTCTCTCCTCAGAAATTGTAGCCGAAATTACCATATTTCATACAGGCGTTTTGAGGATTCCCCCCCTTGAAGCGAAGGGAACGACTGGGAACCCGTGGAAAACAAGCACCCTGTTTGTCACTCCTTGCTCCAGTCCAACGCTGGATCTCACCCTCAGAATTTATGTAAATTTTGTTTCCACAGGTCGGATAAACCAAAACCCGCGAGTGTATAATCATCAATATTGCAGATGCACCTTCGCGCACTGTTTACTCTAGTATTTGACAAAAGACTCGTTACAAATATAAATAAAATATGAGTTATGGAGTAGGCTTCGTTTATTCATCACCCCGCCTATACTGTACATTAAACAATCACGTTATCGATAAAACCAAAACATAAATCCGGAAAAATTAAGTTTGCATTAAAAGAATTTTTAACATTTAGATTTTTTGAGCCGTCTATGGAGTAAAATACATATTCCCTTCATGGGTTCGGCGTTCAACAAACTGACATTTGTTGGAAACAACGACTTGGCTCTTGTGTTTAGAATCTTTGAACTCACACCAGAGTTGCAGCCTGCCACGCGAATATCTATTTTTCTTTTTAAAAATGTTGGCAAGGAAAGAATCGGACCGCGGACTCATCAAAAATGGAATATTAGGCGACACTTCATGGATGCCGTCCACAGCGCCTCGAGCTCGCGCAGGGGTTGCAGCGCGCGGTGGTAAACTAGATTTAGCCTCAAACAAGTTAATATAGCCAGCACGCTAAGTAAAATTCAGCGTCTTTTGCTCAACCAAATTTTATCACTTATGCCCCGTGTCTGCATTCCACTTACGGTTTAAATAATACTGGCTGGGCTGTAAGATGCGTTTCTCAGAGACGCCGCCCCTCATCTAGCCGAGGTCGGAACACTGTCCCGTCGCCATTCATTCCCATCAATAGAAACCGTTCTACTGTACCAGTGCCTTGCACGCACGCACACAAAAGTGCAGATACGAATTGGCTATCCGCCTGCATATACGAGTGACACCATTGTCCGTTTCACGATAACAGCACGAGTCCAGTCACACATACCACTCAGGTAGTTAGTCCACTTATACAG
>NC_057940.1:55857419-55862419 GCF_018555375.3 Anguilla rostrata
TGTGTATGTGTGTATATATGTGTGTGTGTGTGTGTGTGTTTGTGTGTGTGTGTGTGTGATGGTGTGTGTGAGTGTTATGTGGTTGTGTAGGTGTGTGTGTGTACTGTGTATGTGTAGTGTCGGTTAGTTTTACTGTGGGTGTGTGTCGTGTAAGTTTGGTCTGCAGTGTGCCAGTTAGAGCATGCTACCTCTCGGTGCCGTTCCAGGTAAGGCGAGTACCTAGAGGAGTTGAAAACATGGCTACACTCCCATGACCCAACACGAGCATGCTGATAGACATCTTCAAGAGGGAGGACAAAAACAAAGATGGCTACATCTCCGCTCGAGAGTTCACCTACAAACACGACGAGCTGTAGCTACACCTCCACCTGCGAATTCACCTACAAACACGACCAGCTGTAGCTACACCTCCACCTGCGAATTCACCTACAAACACGACCAGCTGTAGCTACACCTCCACCCGCGAATTCACCTACAAACACGACCAGCTGTAGCTACACCTCCACCCGCGAATTCACCTACAAACACGACCAGCTGTAGCTACACCTCCACCCGCGAATTCACCTACAAACACGACGAGCTGTAGCTCCATTCACCCGAGAGTTCACCTACAAACACACACCTCTAACTGCTTTATATTTCTACAGATTCTCCAACCACTTGTCCTAGATTTAATGTTTCCTTACAGCTTTTGAGTTGATTTTCAGTGGATGCACACAGACTCACACAGACTCACACAGACATGCACAGACATGCACAGATGCACAGATGCTGTGAGTGCATGTGAGCACGGTAAGGTTTCCCTTTGAACAGTTTTTCACCCAAAGTGGCTGTTGACTCCATGTCGGCAATAACAAGTAGTGCTTTTAGTCACTCGTGTATTTTATACTTGCCTCCTGTTTTCTGGGTGGTTTTTGTGAAATGCCGACACTGTACTCGACTGTACACTCGGTGAGCAGCTGAAGCAGGAATTCCAAAAGGGTTTGCCATGTGTGCTTTGCCTCAGGACTTAATTAATTAAATTCAGTTTAACGAGCTAGAATCCTGCCCAGCAGTGGTGAGAAAAGTAGTATAGTATCACTAATCTAGAACGTCTCCGTCAGTGAGTCGTATCCTGTGTGTCTGTATTGTACTGTATTTTTACACAAAGGCCTTTTTGGGGGAAAAAATAAATAGCGTGACTCATTCTTCAGAGCAGTTTAATGTTTTTACTTCGATACACATGTGGTATGCTTTCCGGTTTTTCCAGTTGAGCGTTTAACATTTTAGTCATGTCACAACCATTACTCTGTGTCTCGGGCAGTGCGTTTTGTTGCGATGGTGAACTGCGTCCAGGAGGTGGCAGTGTTGAGGTCTGTTTTTGAAAAAATATATATTTTCCAAGAAAAAGAAAACGAGGAAGCAAAATGCAACGCGTCCGACTTTCTTCACCTGTGAAACCGAAAGAAGAGGGCTGTTTTAAAAGCAGGTTCCGCAGGGCAGGTGGAGGTGCAGGGGGAGGTTCCCAGCACTCTTTCTCACTTTAATGAAAGGGTCTGTCGCATTTGGAATGTTCCGGAAGAAGTGGGGGGGGAGGAGAGAGAACAGGAGAGAAACTCTCGGCCTTTCTCGTATCGTCCTGTCCCAGAGAAGGCAGGCCTTTCTCCACAGAGCTACTGTAAGAACGCAAGCAGTGGAACCCTGCGGGCCAATTCGGGGGATCTGTTTTTACGCCCGGCCAATCCTAGTGCAGTATGAGGAGGCGCAGCCAATCAGCACCATGCTCCTGTAAATCTCCTGACCAATCACAGAGCTGATTGTTACAGACGTGCAGGAGGTCATTTTGTTGCTGTGCGGCTGTGTGGCCGTGATTTCTCTCTCTGCTGTGGGACTGCACCCCGCCCAGCCGTGGCTGCTCACAAGTCCCAAGGTCAAAGGTCACCTCAGTGAAACGACTCTTCGCCCACGGCCGAGAGCCAGCCGGGCGTGGCCGTCAGTGGAATATCTCCACACTGAGCAGAATGGGGCGTTGAGCTCCGAACGTGGGTTTATTTGCAAAGCTTATCTCACCTGGGACAGGGGCCGAGCACTGTGCGGTTATGAGACTGACAAGCGAGGGCTAACGTTGCAGCAGTCGGATCAAATCGGCCAATCAGAGCAGGGCATCCGTGAGCAGAACCTCCCCCCCCCACTGTGGAGTCTTTGATGCGCAGGTGTCACGTGATCTTCTGTCCCGCCCGCTGCGGTGGGGGTCACGGGGTGCGGTCACAGGGTGGGGTCAGGGGGCGGGGTCACAGGGTGGGGTCAGGGGGCGGGGCCAAGGGGCAGACTCCGACACTTCCTGTCACGTCTCATCGCATGTGCGTCCTGACACCAGGGGGTTTGGGGTTCTCTGTGAACGCAATCACACACACAGCATGTCAATCACACACACGGCCTGTCAATCACACACACAGCATGTCAATCACATGTGGCATGTCAGTCACACACACGGCATGTCAATCACACGCTGACTGTCAGTCACACACACGCTCTCCCCTGTACAGATGGCTTTCCTGTACGGCGATGGTGAGTTTGCAACTCTCACCTCTGCCTGCTTTGCTGGGGTAAATTCTGGGAAAAGGTTTGAAATCTTCTGGTGGGGGGAAGTCATCGACTGGGTGGAACTGAAACTTGGACTCAAAGTCATCTGAAAGAGATCACATGAAAAAATGATGACCTCACAGACACACACACATCCTCACACACACATGCACACACACATGCATCCACACACACACACACACACATATACACACATACACACACAAACACACGCATCCACACGCACACACACACACAATAACACACAGCAGTGCATAGGGTGTTGGGGTGCGTGGTGTCATGGCTTGCATTGGCCAGAGGGGGTGCCAGGTTTACCCAGGCTGTGCAGGTGGCCATTTCTCAGGGCTGAAGATGGAGGAGGGGGAGGAGGAGGAGGTGGGGGCGGAGTCCGGCTGGACAGCTCCGTGCTGGGGGACCTCGCGGGTGGGGCAGGGGGCGGAGCCAGTCTCCCTTTAAAATGAGAGGGAGAAAGATGTTGGGCTGAGAGCCGAGCAGGAGATGAGGGAAACGCTGGATGCAGATTAAGCAGGAAGTGAGGAAGTGTTCAGCAGGAAGTGAGGCTCAGCACTGCAGCCTGCTAAAGCTGTGCTTGGAGTGTGCAGTGTCCCAGTGTGGCGTCGTCATGGTGACCCCCGGGCGTTGCGTACCTGCTGACCTGGGCACGGCGGGTGGGCGTCGGCTCGGTGCGGGGACGGAGCAGGGGTAAGACGGGGGCAGGGGGAAACCCCCCGACCTGTGGGAAGGTGAGGGGACAGGGGGCACTTTGGGCAGGGGCGGATGAGGTGGGGGTGGGGGAGGTGGAGGCGGTCCCAGCTGAACGTCCCGTGACCGTTTCCCCTGGAGTCAGACAGGAGGGGGGGCGGTGGAGGGGGTAGGTCAGAGGGTGGGGGTGGGGGCGGGGCTTGGGGGGGTGGGGTACTGGGCTGGGGAAGGGCATGAACTGGCACAGGGAGCCAGGTGGGCTTGGTGGTCTGTGGGGGTGGGGGAGGGGGCGGGCCGGAGGGTGCAGGTGGAGGTTTGGCTGGTCGGTCCTGGAGGGGTGGAGGAGGAGGGGGCGGAGCTGGTGTGAATGGAGCTGGCAGCGTGGCCTTGTTTAAGACGGGTGGGGATGTCGCTGGGGGTGTGCGCACTGGACTTGCTCTCTCAGCGCCATGTCCACTCTCAGCCACTGGGGGGCTCCACCGTGGCTGCCTGGGGACTGGAGATGAGCCTGAGCGCGCAGCTGAAACACACAGACAGCACTGACCACTAAAATCACCACAGTACTGACAAATACTGACCACTAAACTCACCACAGTACTGACAAATACTGACCACTAAAATCACCACAGTACTGAAAATCTGACACTAAATCCCACAGTACTGACAAACTGACACTAAACTCACCACAGTACTTGACCCAAATACCACTACTCACCAGTACTGACACATAAACTCACCACAAACTCACACAGTGACTGACCACTACTGACCACTACAAATTGACCACTGACCCTAATCACCACAGTACTGACCACTAAACTCACCACTAAACTCACCACAGTACTGACAAATACTGACCACTAAACTCACCACAGTACTGACCAATACTGACCACAGCACTGACCACTACAAATCACACACAGACTGACTAAAACAAAGCTATTGACCACCCATACTAAATCCCCCACTAAACCTGACCACAGTAGCTGACATAGCTGACCAAACGTAAAATCACCCACCAGCCCTACTGCAAAACAATACTGACCAACACTGACCCAAACTCCCACGCTGACATTTGGCTGACACACACACACACAAACTCACCACGAGACTGCTTATTTGACATAATTTTGGACAGCACTGCAGTGAAATGCCAGAGCCTGAGGCAATCAGCCACAGTCTGACATTACATGACCAAGGTACTGGCAGTGAGCTAGACTCTGAGGCATGCAGCAGAGGTTTGAGTGGCATGCAGGCCGAGCTCAGGACAGTGCAGGTAGAGGTGTTTGCAATGCCACCGAGCTCTGACTGGACAATGCGGGCCGTGAGGAACTCGGCCAACAAACCTCCTGATGGGGCATGGGGCCGCTCGACACACCCGAGGTGTTCCATGCAGCCGAGCTGCTTTGGGCTCTGAGACACTCAGCAAACACCCACCACACAGCAAGCACTAGAGGCCTGATGTCTAATGATTTAACTCATTAATCTTGGAGCGGAGGCCATTGGCATGCGTGAGCCTAGAGGCTCTGATGGGGCAATGTGGGAGCCTAGAGGCTCTGATTGGGCAATGCAGGAGCCTAGAGGCTCTGATTGGGCAATGCAGGAGCCCGGAAGCTCTGATTGGGCAATGCGGGAGCCCGGTGGCTCTGATTGGGCAATGCGGGAGCCCGGTAGATCTGATTGGGCAATGCAGGAGCCTAGAGGCTCTGATTGGG
>NC_057940.1:56197419-56199919 GCF_018555375.3 Anguilla rostrata
CACTGCTGCAGCCATGCTAACATGCTTACAGCATGTGCGAAGCAGCCATGCTGCTGCAGTCTCCTCCTGCATTTGGGGAAGCCGCCCTCTCACTCAGGAGAGGGGGCACTGCCTTTCACACAAATAAACACGAGCCCGGCGACTGGGCGGGGGCACTTCCTGTCCCGGATCCAATTACTCCCTGCCCCTCTCTGACCTTGTTAAATTTTTAACACCGCTGGGGAAATCGATACCGTGCAGTGCGAGCAAAACTCGACCGCATCGCCACGGCGACCAGCCGCCCGGCTGTCTGCCACGCCTCCCCGGCTGGGGGTTCGAGTTTCTGCGGCCAGTATCGATCTGCTTACGCTAACGCTAACGCTAATGCACTCAGATGCGTATCTGATGAGGCTAGCCGCCACGGCGCTACGCTCCACTGACGCCAGCGCCGGCTTCCTGAGAGGAGACATGGAGGCTCCACTCGGTGTTTGTGAGTTGCTATGGTAACGGTGTGATTGTCCTGTCACACAGCCAGTCACAGCGCTGAGGAAGAGGGGAGGCGGAGCTAACTGTGACCGGCACAGAACCTGCCTACACACAGGGATCCAGCAATCATGCGTGTGAGTGTGTAAGTGTCTGAGAGTGAGAGTGTGATTGTGTGTGAGTGTGAGTGTGAGTGTGAGTGTAAGTGTGAGTGTGTGTGAGTGTGTGCGAGTGTGTGTGAGTGTGTGTGAGTGTGAGTGTGAGTGTGAGTGTGAGTGTGAGTGTGAGTGTGAGTGTGAGTGTGAGTGAGTGTGAGTGTGAGTGTGAGTGTGAGTGTGAGTGTGAGTGTGAGTGTGAGTGTGAGTGTGAGTGTGAGTGTGAGTGTGAGTGTGTGTGTAAGTGTGAGTGTGTAAGTGTCTGAGAGTGTGAGTGTGTGTGTGTGTGTGTGTAAGTGTGAGTGTGTAAGTGTCTGAGAGTGTGAGTGTGAGTGTGAGTGTAAGTGTGTGTGAGTGTGAGTGTGTGTGAGTGTGTGTGAGTGTGTGCGAGTGTGAGTGTAAGTGAGAGTGTGTATGTAAGTGTGTGTGAGTGTGAGTGTTTGTGCCCAAGCAACCTCTCTGCCTCCCTTCATCCTGATAGGCAACTACCCCAGCCTTAACTACTCCCCCTCTCTCTCTTTTTCTCATTCTTTATCTCTCACTCTCACTCACTCTCTGATACGCTCTCTCTCCCTCTGTTTTCCTCTCACTCCCTCTCTCTCTGCCCCTGCTTTGCTCCCCATCCCCATCCCCCACCCCCAACTCTCTCTCTCTCTCTCTCTCTCTCTCTCTTTTGTCCTGTTCAGACTCAGGGGCATTAAAGGCTTTTCAGGGGTTTTTCCCCCTTTTTCCCCCCTCATTATTAATCCAGGGGGTAAAAGAGCCATTTTTATGTCCCCAAAAGAAGGGCGAAATCCTCTTATTTCATAACCCCTTGGCTCTTGACCCTGGGCCTCCGTTGGTAGTAATGCTAAAATCGGCTGTTTATAGGATGTCTATAAATGTTCATATCGATCAATGAACCCGTGTGATTAAAGTAAAACAGAGTTCAGATTCGGAAGCAGGAGGGTCCGTGCAGTGAGGTTTCCTGAGTACTGCGGCATCCCGACACTTCGTTCCCGAATATTCACCCCCCCCCCCCTTCATGGTCGTCGTGTAAATCACGCATTCCTCTGTCACATGACACAACCCTTAACCACGGGTAACGCCAGAATTTGGCTGCAGAAGAGGCTGATTTATGGTTTAAATGTTTAGCCAAAGGGCTTTGCCGTAAATCTGAAATGCAGGCAGCCCTTGGAACCCTGGAGGGGGGGGGGTGGAGTGTGCGGGGGTGGGCAGCAGGCAGGGTGGGGGGGGGCGGCGATTGATTGACACTGTATCCATAATTTTGCTCACAGTGGGCGGTCAAATTTTCTGACCTCTGTCTGCGCCTACGCCCCTGGTGTGGATGTAAGAAAGGAGACAGAAATGTATTTGTTAAAAAAAATAAATTATTGCGATTACCAGTGTGCTGCTCTATTACTGACTAATTACCTTGCATGTGTAATTTTACACAAAATATGATATAGCTATTAATTGTTATATACAACATATGGAGGCAACAATGTGTGTATTTAATATGTATACTTCCTAAATAGACTAACATTATTTATTTACTGATCGCCTGCATAGACTTTATGTCCCGCATCACAGATCCTGTTACATGCAGCAGATTCCTGACCAGTGACCCTGCGTGTTTTTCGGGAAGTGGTGCCTGCTGGGTTGTCCTCAGATAGCTCTTACCTGGCTGAGCTGTGACTCACGGGGACTCGCCCCCCCCCCCCCCCCCCCCCCCCCCCCCGGGCGAGTCGGGACATGCTGTGGAACCCTGTAGTCTCTCCCCCCCCCCCCCCCCCCCGCAGAAGGCCTCTGTGTGGGTGCAGGTCAGCACTGTGTCTCCAGAGTGATTTACGCTCCAACCTCTCCTCCCTGTAGCACGGGACAGAGTCAGGGTCACAAAACAA
>NC_057940.1:56204919-56222419 GCF_018555375.3 Anguilla rostrata
CGAAACACGCGGCTCGACACACACCATCCCCAGCTCACATGCAGCGATTACGGAGATGTAATATATTTAAATATATGGTGGGAAATTCTAAATCTATTCCAATATATTGTATAATATATGTATGAAATATTGCATATCATCATACTTTAATATATGTAAATACATGACATAAATTTGCAAAAGGGGTCAATTTTAAATGTATTTTCACAACATATTTGAAATGTATGTAAATATATGATGTAAAATATATGTTGTGATGTATTTATTACACATATACATATACATATGTTAAAATACATGCAGTTCCCATGCATCATATTTTCATATGGGCATGTACAATCACCAATCACCCAGACACAAGCCAACTGAACCCACCCTCCACCCGCAGTGATGTGCATATCGCCCCCTACAGGCAGGATCAGGATTTGAACCTCGACACCACAGCGTGGTGCCTCAACCAAACTAGCCACCCAGCAGCCCCAACCCGCTCTGACATCATGCATGGTAACATCGTCCGCAATGACATCATACATGATGACATCACGCACAATGACATCACGCATAATGGCGGGTTCAGAACTGGATGAGTGAGAAAACGTGGCGTGATGTGATTCCAAAGCAGCTCGCACGGAGACGATGAGTATCCAGAGCCTCTACAGAACATTCTTTTATTTGCATTTATTCCCCGTTATAAAGATAGATATTATTTTTTTAATGTTGTGCCAGTGCTCCTCGCTTTGGGTGCAGAGGTCACAAGTTGCCACAGGAGACAGTTACTACCAAAAAGATTAATTCTTTTGCTTAAATGTTTTGCGATGTGCTTCCAACTCTGTTTTGAAAAGAGATTCTCACTTCACTGACCAGGCATGACTCTGGACTGACACAATTCTGCCACCTAGTGGATAAACGTGGTGGCACAGGCATTTCCTCCTTTATGACCTGTCTTCCCAGGTGCATTTCTCTGTTCACCGTTGCCTGGCTTAGTCTGCCCTGTGAAACGCTGACTGATCAGGGGAATATTTCCGGCACTAAATCTGCACATTGATCCTGACGCCTCCGCGGATTGTTCTCGTTTCAGACCTGAATTGAGCTCGTTAGAGAGCAATAATGAGCCTGGCATCATGCGCGGAATGTTCCAGGTCCTGCACGCCAATTATCTCTGTCAGTTACGTGCAGGATCACTGCGCGATAAGTCTTTCATTCATTCCATCTTTTATATTTATTATACATTTTTTATACCCACTTCATTTTCTCCATAATTTACAATCACTGCTCTTTATTGTTACCATTGTGACATCACACTTGGGCACTGTTCTGAAGCCCTCACCCATGAGCCAGTGACTATTTAACACCATACAGGCCACACAATACTACAGGAGAGTCACTGACTGTTTTACACCCTACTGGCCACACAGTGCTACAGGAGAGCCATTGACTATTTTACACCATACAGGCCACACAGTGCTACAGCAGAGCCACTGACTATTTTACACCCTACTGGCCACACAGTGCTACAGGAGAGCCACTGACTATTTTACACCATACTGGCCACACAGTGCTACAGGAGAGCCAGTGACTATTTTTCCCATGGCATGTTTGAAAATCCAGGCCTGTGATTGGTCCTCTGTGGGTGGGCCTGAAAATGTTTTCTCTGTGACGGATGCATGATGCTAGAAATAGTGAGGGTTAAGATGGTGAACGCTGAGCATGTTTAAATTGGATGTTTTGGTCTTTGTTCCCTGCTTTCATGGTTTCCCATTGCCATGGTCCCTGCTCTTCCCTAATTAACTCCAGCGAAGGTAATTAGTGAATACCCCAATCAAGGTGTTTATATTTTTACTTCTTTCATCCTCAGTGGCAGGACATTCCTCACATTTCCCCCCTTTTTGTTGTTGTTTTGTTGCTCTGCTATTGAATGAACCTCTAACGTCATATTCAGAGAATAAGATGAGTGTGCATGCTCGTGTGTGTATGTGTGTGTGCATGCTCGTGTGTGTGTTATTTGTTTACGGGTTTAAGTACTGCACTCCGGTCAGGGATCGTCCATGCGTGACGAAGCCCGGTGTTTGAGTTAAGGATGAATCGATTTGCTGCTTCGCTGCTGCTCGCAGCGGGAATCATCGGCCGCTTCGCGCCCAGAACCGTCACCTGCGCGGGAGGCCACGGATCGGCCGCCACGTTCGCCCAGCGCGTGGGACGACTACCGGTCTACCCAGAGGTAAACGAACTTGAGATAACAATGAGAAAACGATTCAGACATACCGACTTCGGCTCGCGCTGAAATAAGCTTACGTGCTTCATAGGCCTTTAAAAAATTATAACCAAGCCATGGAGGCACAAATCATGTTTATCTGTTCATTTTAAATGAAACAGAGTTTTCATGCAGTAGATTATTTATATTTATTGTTTCAACTGACACACTTTCAAAATGAATGTGCTAATATCCAAAAAATCATTTTGTGCGACTGTTTTTGCGTTACTATTTTTTTTGTTTGGGGTTACTACTTTGGTGTTACAAAGAACCCATTTTGGCAAAAAGCCAAAAAGCATACACAGATGACGAACAACAAAACACAAAACGAGCCATATTTACACTGGTTTAGTCGCTGGTTACGAAACACATCTTTTAAAGTGTTATATTTTTCTTTTACTAAAAATGGCTCAATTTTACCCAAACTGAACACAAGGGTTAAACACTGCTAGATCCGTTTGACAACAGACTATCATGGTTCCATACGCAAATAAAATAAGTCAGCTTGGCAGGCAATTCATCTTTCATGTGCACCAAGATTTTACTATTTTGGACATTCGTGAATTCTTTTCCCCAGGCAATGCAAGAGTCCGAGAGAGCGAGAAGTCTCGAGATGGACGATTTTAAAGTCCAAGAGGTTCCCGACGACACCATGGGTAGCACTCCCATTATACTCAAACTGTACCCCCCCGTGGCGAAACCGGCGCTGCTCCATGCCAACCTGCCGCTGCGGTTCGGCCGTTCCTCGCCGCGGGCGGCCGCGCGGATGCTCCAGTTCCCGCTCAGTCTGACCCGGCGCTTCGGAAGGTCGCCGGAGACAGATTCGCCCATCGCGCTCCCGTGCCACCAGTGTGCCCGCATGGGCGGCGTGGCATCGCCTTCAGCCACGCTCCCGCAAAGGTTCGGCAGAACCAACCGTTTCGACTCCAGACCTGCGCGCACCCTGGCGAAGTTCGCGCGTGGGATTGCTGCCCAGCTGCAAAGAAGGTAACGCGCGTGCAAAAAAATTGTCGCGTGTGATTCGTGTGTTGTTAATCTCATTTTCCACGATAGCCGTTTCGGTAAAGACGCACGCGTGTCTAAACTTCATCTTCTCTCGCAGATCCCAGGCCCGTGGTTTGAGTTTTGTGAATGACGTCAGAGAGGAAGATATTCTGAATATTCCGAAGGATATAGAAGCATCCAGCAGTCCAGCTTCCGACTGACCTAGCACCCGCAGTGAATGCGGAATTATGTTGTCACAGGTCGCGCGTGTTTCCCTTTGTTTATAAAATTTAAAACATGGATCTTGTCATGTTGTAAAAAAGAAGACTTCTCAATGTATAATATTAATAAAAAGTGTGACAGTCTATTCGGATGTCCTCCTCATTAAACCTGCCATGGCATTCACGTGACTGCACGCGCTGTAAAAATGTAAGGATTCTCCAACTATAACATTATAAGTAACTGATTAAATGGTAAATGGACTGCATTTATATAGCGCTTTTATCCAAAGCGCTTTACAATTGATGCCTCTCATTCGCCAGAGCAGTTAGGGGTTAGGTGTCTTGCTCAAGGACACTTCGACACGCCCAGGGCAGGGTTTGAACCGGCAACCCTCCGACTGCCAGACAATCGGTTTTACCTCCTGAGTTACGTCGCCCCCATTACGATTACGATGCACTTGTACAATTTAGGTTCCACGGATTACAAATGGTAATCTCCGATGACAAACCGGTTGTGTTGGCCCAGCAACCATAAATAAATTGTATAAACTCATTTTGTGCTTTTCCGCGAGCATGACTACAGGCCCAGTAAAATATTTGCAGTTTTTTGAACTAACATTTTATTACTCATTTGAAATACAACACCAAAATGACCAAGTTCATATAACAACGAATTTTACAACTGGACTAACGTAAAAAATGAAGGTGTTTGCGGCGTAAAAGAACACGGGGCATGCTTTTAAAAGGGCATTGTAATCAGTCACAGTCTTACATTTTTTTCAGTGTGGCCTTCGGCGGCGGTTAGTGTCGGTACCACGTAGACTTTTAAAACCCGGGAAGAAACCGTCCGTTTGACTGACTATGCGCAGCTATGCAAAGAGACTTTGGAACAATAGAGCGAATATAGCCTGGCGCATTTCAAATACGACTCTGATCTAAATGTTCTCATGTAGACTATTCACATATTTTGGTAAATTATGTTTCATAATCACCGCAAACAACAGAGGGAGTTTTTATTACAATTAACAGTCGATAAAATCGCATTTACTTAAATGTGATGATACTGCCACAAAACTAAGTATAATTCATCCTGCCTTCGTGTTTTCAAAAAAAATAAATAAAGAGGAAGAAAAACGGTTTTTATCCGTTCATTACAGTTGTGCTGAAGTGATGCAGAGTTCGGTCATTTAAATTCATTCACGCAGACAGTGAAGCAGTTTAAAAAAAGATGTAATATAAATGCATGGAACACAGAAGTGAAACGGTTACAATTTGCAGAATAAAATCCTGCATCTCATTCAATCTCTACCCAATCTTTCCACGTCCAATTTTCAAGTACTTTTGCCACTAGGTGGTAGCACGCAACAACAAAAGCGAGCATGCTGTTTTTTTCAGCGATTCCCCACGCGCCACAAGCTGTATGCTCCACACAAGTGCCTGTGCGCGTTTCGCAAGAGTAAGTTTCCCTTTGATGTGAGTATTTACAATGCAAGCTCTGGTTGACTCCACAATAAAAGCTTCTCCCGACCCTCGTTTTAAACACATATTTTTAAAACGAATATGAGATATAACCTAGCGCTAAGCAGCACGTACCTCTGAGCGGCCAAGATTCTATGGGTGTAAAAAGGATGGGTTTATGAAGTTGTTGCGTAATGCAGTTACACAAGTTATTACTCGCTAGCCTACACGACGAGCACAGCGACGAGCCCTGCATTCAAAAAATTCCACCGAAACGCGAGACCTTTTCGGGTCGGGGACTGATTGGCAGCTGCATTGAGCAATCTGCACGAAATCCTGCGTGACGTTTTACCCGAGGCGTGACTGGGTGTTTCTGCTATTTTGAGAATCGCAGGCAAGGTGTGATCCCTCACCTGAGAATTCGACAACTTTGTCAACTTCTGCCAGGTAAGATGTTTTCTGTTGCGTTTCTGCTGATTTTTGGACTAGGGTTCTTCCTGATAATAGAAACAATAGTTTATATAGTGCATCGTGTATGTATCAAAGTCACAAAATAGAAAGCTATGCATTGATGTGACGAGTGCGTTGTTTTAGCCAAGTATGTCCTATAAACCCTGTTTTTGCTGGAAAAGGTAGAAGCTAAAGTATGCTTATTCACTAGCTTTTATGAGATTTACATTTACATTTTTGTATGTGTGAAAGATAAATCTGAAACCTTCATGATAGAAAATAACAAATCATTTTGGAATGAACAACTACCAGATTTTAAAGCTCATAGTTTTCAAATCAGCTGTAGTTGATATAATGCCGAAAGCTGCATAGCTGAATACCTTATAACGGATGAATACATGTAAAGTATTAAATTGATAAAAGGTGTAACACGGTCGTGCGACAGGTAATCTCATATTAAACCGTAACTATGAGATCGCGCGCCGACCCTGATTTGGGGGTACATTCGGAAGCCTCCTGGAAGCGTGATGCGGCCTCTCCTATCGGCGATTACGCGCCAGACTGAGCGGCGTCACAAAAGCCCGGCAGTCTGGCTTCGTTGTGATTATGCCGGAAGTTGATCAGGAAGATTTCAATTATGATGACGATTATGTTTATGGGGATGATTTTGATGCGATGGTGAGTTTGATGGTGATGCTGGCGATGAAGATTCTGTCGATTATGACTGTGGTGATGATGTTGGTGCTATTTGTGCTGTTGATGTTGATTATGTTTATTATGCTGATGATGATGGTTATGATGATTGTGACTGAGGTGATGATGGTGGTGATAATGATGATAACGATGGTGATGTTTGTGATGTTGATGGTGATTATAATGATGATGACGATGTTATGTTGATTCTTACTATGGTGGTAACGATGATCATGATGATAGTGATGGTGGTGATAGTGATGATGATGGTGATGATGACGATGGTGGTAACTGTGTATGTATTCTGACTGTGATGATGATGATTATGTGGTAGTGACGATGATGATGAGAATGATGGTGGTGATGATGGTGATGATGACGATGGTGCTAACTCTGGTGCTTTTCTCTCTACAGTAGCTCCAGCATGGGGGACATTGCGAAGGGTAAGAAGGTGTTCATGCAGAAGTGCGCACAGTGTCACACGGTGGACGAAGGTGGTAAGCACAAGGTGGGGCCAAACCTGCATGGCCTGTTCGGCCGCAAAACTGGCCAGTCCCCTGGATACTCCTACACCCAGGCCAACATCGACAAAGGTAGTGTGTGTGTGTGTGTATGTGTGTGTGTGTGTGTGAGTGAGTGAGTGGGTGGGTGTGTGTGTGAGTGTGTGTGTGTGTGTGGATGAGTGTGTGTGTGTGTGTCTGTGAGTGTGTGTGTGTGTGACTGAGTGTGTGAGTGTGTGTGTGTGAGTTCGTGTGTATGTGTATGTGCATCTGTGTGTGTGTGTGAGTGTTTGTATGTGTGTGTGTGAGAGAGTCTGTGTGAGTGTGTGAGACTGTGTGTGTGTGCGTTTGTGTGTGTGAGTGTGAGAGGCTGTGTGAGTGTGTGAGACTGTGTGTGTGTGAGTAAGTGTGTGTGTGTGAGTGTGTGAGACTGTGTGTGTATGCGTTTGTGTGTGTGTGTGTGTGTGTGTGTTTGAGAGAGAGAGACTGTGTGAGTGTGAGAGAGAGAGAGAGACTGTGTGAGTGTGAGAGAGAGAGACTGTGTGTGTGTGAGAGAGAGAGAGACTGTGTGAGTGTGAGAGAGAGAGAGACTGTGTGTGTGAGAGAGAGAGAGAGACTGTGTGTGTGTGTGAGAGAGAGAGAGACTGTGTGTGTATGCGTTTGTGTGTGTGTGTGAGAGAGAGAGAGAGAGAGAGAGAGAGAGAGACTGTGTGTGTGTGTGTGTGTGTGTGTATGCGTTTGTGTGTGTGCGTTTGTGTGTGTGTGTGTGAGAGAGAGAGAGAGAGACTGTGTGTGTGAGAGAGAGAGAGAGACTGTGTGAGTGTGTGTGTGTCACATTGGCTCATGCAGTCTCACCTGTGTCCTCTCGCGCAGGTATAATCTGGAATGAGAAGACACTGATGCTGTACCTGCAGAACCCTAAAAAGTACATTCCCGGAACCAAGATGATCTTTGCCGGCATCAGGAAGAAGAAGGAGAGGGAGAGCCTGGTTGCTTACCTGAAAAAAGCCAGCTCCTCTTAGAGGCTGTGACTCCACCCCTTACCTGACCGCACACCGGAGGGGGAATTCAGACTCCACCCCTTACCTGACCGCACACCGGAGGGGGAATTCAGACTCCACCCCTTACCTGACCGCACACCTGAGGGGGGATTCAGACCTCACCCCTTACCTGACCATACACCTGAGGGGGATTCAGACCTCACCCCTTACCTGACCATACACCTGAGGGGGATTCAGACCTCACCCCTTACCTGACCGCACACTGGAGGGGGATTCAGACTTCACCCCTTACCTGACCATACACCTGAGGGGGATTCAGACCTCACCCCTTACCTGACCACACACCTGAGGGGGATTCAGACTCCTCCCCTTACCTCACCCCTTACCTGAGGGGGGATTCAGACTCCTCCCCTTATCTCAGCACACACCTGAGGGGGATTCAGACTCCACCTCTTACCTGAGGGGGGATTCAGACTCCTCCCCTTACCTGAGGGGGGATTCAGACTCCTCCCCTTACCTCACCCCTTACCTGAGGGGGGATTCAGACTCCTCCCCTTATCTCAGCACACACCTGAGGGGGATTCAGACTCCACCTCTTACCTGAGGGGGGATTCAGACTCCTCCCCTTATCTCAGCACACACTTAAGCGGGTGGTTATTTACATCTACACTTGAAATATCCCTTATTTATTTTATAAGGGAACAAACGATTTTAAAAATGATGTTCAATACACAAGCTGATTTTAATATTGTTGTATTTTTTAATTAAAAGAAAAAAAAAATTTTGAACCATGTTTAAACAAGAGAATTTGTGTTTTTATTACTGTTGTATGTCATGCTCAGGAACATTGCAGAATATTTCCCACTGCGGAACCATGACTGCCCCGATGGCATGGCCGGCTTTATAAACAGAAGTGTTTAGAGATAGAATATGCCCCACTAGTAAGACTCAGACAAACATTATTCATCTTTTAAAGCTGGAAGTGCATTCAAAGCTGTATAATTGAATGCTTCTCTATTCAAAACGGCGCCATACAGCCCAGTGCACTCAGATTAAAAGCCCTGGGGTGAGTTATGCAGCAAAGACATTCAGGTTTGGCCTGACAGAGGGGCTGCTGGGAAGTGTAGTCCAGTAACCAGTTTGACTTGGTTTCAGGGCGTTTCATCGTTCCCCACTTCCTGCTCTCTCGTGATCCCAGTTGCTGGGCGGAGCTTAGAGGCTCCAGTGAGAACTCCTCCTGTTTGCTCCGAGAGGTTTGACTTAAGTTTCTTAGTCGTTGTGGAGACCATTTTTAAAACTTATTTGTTACATCACACAAACAACATAGGTAATGAACTATGTTGTTGGGATCTCTACAGTCCTGGAGGGCCGCAGTGGCTGCAGGTTTAACTCCAGTCCTAGAGGGCC
Organism: Anguilla rostrata; assembly: GCF_018555375.3. NCBI lineage: Eukaryota > Metazoa > Chordata > Actinopteri > Anguilliformes > Anguillidae > Anguilla > Anguilla rostrata. The sequence continues at coordinate 56,213,885 of NC_057940.1, forward strand.
ACAGTGTCTGCAGGTTTAACTCCAGTCCTAGAGGGCCGCAGTGTCTGCAGGTTTAACTCCAGTCCTGGAGGGTCGCAGTGTTTGCAGGTTTAACTGCAGTCCTGGAGGGCGGCAGTGTCTGCAGGTTTAACTCCAGTCCTGGAGGGTCGCAGTGTTTGCAGGTTTAACTGCAGTCCTGGAGGGCGGCAGTGTCTGTAGGTTTAACTCCAGTCCTGGAGGGCCGCAGTGTCTGCAGGTTTAACTGCAGTCCTGGAGGGCCACAGTGTCTGCAGGTTTAACTCCAGTCCTGGAGGGCCGCAGTGTCTGCAGGTTTAACTCCAGTCCTGGAGGGTCGCAGTGTCTGCAGGTTTAACTCCAGTCCTGGAGGGCCGCAGTGTCTGCAGGTTTAACTCCAGTCCTGTAAGGGGCGCTGTGTCTGCAGGTTTAACTCCAGTCCTGGAGGGGGTGCTATTTAATGTCGTAGCATAGTGTTGTTTACGTCTTTGTACTTTTATTGAACAACAATAAACAAAAACATTGGGGGAAAAAGCCTTATTTGTTTATTTATTGAGCCCAACAAAATTTTTTTGATGCCCGCTACGTGATGCTTCTGCTCTGATCTGATTGGTCTGTGTGTGCGTGTGTGTGTGCATGGGTGTGTGTGGGTGTGTGTGTGTGTGCGTGTGTGTGCATGTGTTTGTGGTGTGTGTGTGTGGGTTTATGTGTGTGCATATGTGTGGGTGTGTGTGTGGGCCTGTGTGTGTGCCTGTGTGTGTGTTTGTGGTGTGTGTGTGTGGGTGTATGTGTGTGCGTATGTGTGGGTGTGTGTGTGTGTGAGTGGAAGGTTAGAGTGTCAGGTTGAGTAACTGTGGCTGTTCCCTGAGATGATGATGAGTATGCATTCATACATTCTCTTACTTTCTTACAGTAGGGGCTTGATTTCAGTATTTCCCCAAGTCAAGAGAAAATATTGATGGCACACACACACAGACACCCGCACACACACACACACTCGCACTCACACACACAACCATGGAAATGGTAAAGTGACTGGCATTATATAGGCTTGTTATCCAAAGCCTACATGATGCCTCCATTCGCCAGAGCAGTAGGGGTTAGGTGTCTTGCTCAGACACTTCGACACACCCAGCGGTTAACGCAACCCATGCCGACTGCCAGACACGTCTACTCCTGACAGCCCCGACCCATGCACACACACACACACACACACCACACACACACACACACACACACCGCACTCACACACACACACACACACACACACACACCACTCACAAAACACACACACCACACACATCCACACACACTCACACACACACACTCGCACTCACACACACACACACACACACACACACACACACACACACACACATCACTCAACCACACTACACACACTCACACACACACTCACACACACACACACACACACACACACACACACACACACACACACACACACACTCGCACTCACACTCACACTCACACACACTCACACACACACAGGCTGTTATACTGCTATGACGTGTGAGGCCTTGTTGGGGAAATGCTGGGTTTTTTAAACTTTCCCTCAGTGACTCACAGCTTCTCTGATGCATGCGCGGAACGCCTCCCCATCTGGGCCCGTTTGGTGGGGGGAGGGGTTGGGGGTGCCTGGGGCCCCTCCTCGGGTCCCGGCTTCGCCCTAGCCCCGCCCTAGCCCCGCCCTGACCCCGCCCCACTCCTCCTCTCTCAGTCCCTCAGGTTTAGCACACCTGTTAGTTCCTCAAATGCTGTGACACATCAGAGAGAAGCTTCCCAGCCTTTTAAAACTCCACTGCAATTCTTCCTCTCCGTGAGGTCGCTTCCTTCCTCCGGGGGGACCCAAACTGCCCTGCTGGTGCCCCAGGGTGGAGTCTGAGTGGGACTGTTCCACTGCAGGGGGCGGGGGTACCACAAGGCGAGGGGGCAAGGGGGGATGGGGGCACGCGCACACCCTCACGTTTTGTAAGCTCGCTTGGCTGTACGCAATGGGAGAATTAAGTTGGCCCATTGCTAGGCGCGAGCCAGTGATTGAGCTCCTTGTGAAAGCTCCACCCACAGTGCTCTGTGAGTGGATAAGCTGGGAGGAGGGGGCGTGGCCTGTGTTACTCACATTTCAGAGGAAGTTTCATTCAGTGATTTTGTTTTTTGACTGTGGGGTTTTTTTAGAATGGAGTGGGCAGGGCAATGTGCTTTTGAGCAGTACTGTCAGAGGCAACTGTCCCTGCCTTATGCAAGTGAAGAATCTTTTCTTCCCCCCCAAAAATTCCCCTTGATATAAACATTTAGTGTGACATCAGCATACGCCCATCTTCGAACAGGGTTGTTTTTGTCCTGATTGAAAGCTGTGTAATTCTGAAAGTAAGTAGGAAAGACTTCACGCGCACTACATATTTGACTTAGAATATACGTCATTTATTATATATAATATATGCAGTATTAGTAAAATGTACATTTATGTAGAACAATATTTCTGTTATCTCTGACATTGCTGTATAAGGTTCCTAATTATGATGTTTTATTTTTTATTCCAGTCAGGTGTGCGTTTGGCCCCCAGTGTTCTGAGTGATGGGGGTGATGGGGGTGGTGGGGGTGTGTTTGGCCCCCAGTGTTCTGAGTGATGGGGTGGTGGGGTGTGTTGGCCCCAGTGTCTGAGTGATGGGGTGGTGGGGGTGTGTTTGGACCCCAGTGTTCTGGGTGATGGGGGTGATGGGGTGTGGGGGTGATGGGGTGGTGGGGGTGTTGGCCCCAGTGTTTGATGATGGGGTGGTGGGGGTGCGTTTGGACCCCAGTGTTCTGGTGATGGGGTGGTGGGGTGCGTTGACCCAGTGTCTGAGTGATGGGTGATGGGGTGGTGGGGGTGATGGGGGTGGTGGGGTGTGTTGGCCCCAGTGTTCTGAGTGATGGGGTGGTGGGGGGGTTGGACCCAGTTCTGGTGATGGGGTGGGGTGGTTGGCCCCCAGTGTTCTGAGTGATGGGGTTGGGGGGTGATGGGGGTGGTGGGGGTGTGTTTGACCCCAGTGTTCTAGTGTGGGGTTGGGGGTGATGGGGGTGGTGGGGTGGTGGGTGATGGGGTGATGGGGGTGTGTTTGACCCCCAGTGTTCTGAGTGATGGGGTTGGGGGGTGATGGGGTGGTGGGTGCATTGACCCCAGTGTTCTGAGTGATGGGGTTGGGGGTGATGGGGGTGGTGGGGGTGCATTTGACCCCCCTGTAACTGACTGTAAACACAGAAGTGAAAGTTGGGGCTGATGCCTGCGCTCCTGACATGGAGGCAGGCCGCTCTGACTGAAGAGGAACTGAGAGAGAGGGGAGGGAGGGAGGGAGGGAGAGACAGAGGGAGAGAGAGAGAGGGGGGGAGGGTGAGAGAGGGGGGGGAAGGGTCCTCTTCCAGCCACCCAGTGTGATCGTTCAAAACGTCCTGCTGTGTGTTTCTAACGCCCATTAACCCCTGGGGTTATAAACGCACATCCTATAAACGCACCAGATACTCAGCCCCTGTGTTCCTGCTACCCTCCCTGTTTCTAACCTCAGGAAGCATCCAGTCAGCAACAGGAGTTCCTGTTTTCATAACGTGGTGCAGAACATCTGTTTCCATGGTATCATACCTGGCCACGCCCTCTTAAGGAACTCCAGCGTTAAAGGTGGGTAGCCGAGTTTGCTGTGAGTGTAGAAACTGTGTGGTGCAAACACATCCTGAGGTGGAAGGTCCAGGGGTCAGAATGTAAAAGTGCTACCTTGTGTTTCTTACACCCAGGAACTCAGCCAGCTGATTTCACTCATTAGCTCTACCTCCTGACTGAAGAACTGTGCTAATTCGCAAATCCAGGTGATTGTAACAAAATATCGGAGCAGCTTTTTAATTTCTGAGCCAGCATGGTCCATCTCTGACGCACAGCTTTCTACTAGCACAAGAAAGTGTTTGCTTCCTGTTCATGGTGTAAGACAGCTTTTTTGGAAATGTTTGAGTGTGCGTTATTACGATGTAGCGCATGTACGGTTTACGTGACTGTTACTCCTGCATAAGGCGTCATTTTTACAGGTGTGGGGGTGTAGCACGTTGATCACAGGAGCAGATAATATAATATTTTTCACCTTTGTTTATTAGGTAATGTCAGATTATAATTTTAGTGGAGGCCATTATTGACAAATAAAGCAAAGCAAGACAAACATTTGACCAGAGAGTCGGCTGGTATATTTAATCAAAATATCAGAACTGTATTTCCAATATCTAAAACGATTTCGGGGAACAAGTCTATTCTTGTTCAAACATCTGGTTTGATTTTTTTGGAGGTCGCTTGGCTCTAGTGGTACCCGGAGTGGTTAGTATCCGCCCACTTCATAACGGTCCAGTCATTCCATTGAATAGTTATCTTTTATTGGCACCTCCTTAATCCTATTAGAAGCGCCACCAAAAAAAAAAAAAACACGCCCAAAAGATATAATCGTTTGATCTCTAGTCCACTGAATATAACAAATTCTGACTGAGAAAGTTGACAGCGTTGTCTGTTTGGTAGCGTCTTCGATCGCGACCCCAAGACTGAGGTAAGTACTGGAACAAATTATCCGTATTCATAACCGTTTTTATTTGTTACAAGACTTTGCAATGGTGTCGCAGCTGATGGCTGGCTAACGGTCTTTAGGTATATTGTCGCTATTTTCCAGCAGCCAATCAGACTCACGTGTCAGGTCCCTGTTTTGTGGATAAGGGTTACACGCCCTCAACGCGTTATCGAAGTGAAGTATTTAATTTGGGTTACTTTTAGTTGATGAATAAATATAACAAATAAAGAAGAAAACCAAAAAGTTGACGTGATTTCGGTGCTAATTATTCAGTTGCTCTGTGCTTTTCTCTTAACTGACATATATAGATTTACGTAAATATGTAATGCAAGTGTATACCGAATGCAGTGGCCATTATTATTTATATACGTTTAAAACTTTTGCCGCACTCTGAGACGAAGTGGTCGTGCGTAGTTGCCGTGGAAAACACGTGTTTCCGAACAGTTTTCTCAGAATTACGCCTGCTCGGAACGTACGTTGTTCGAGTGAAATCGCTAAACTCTCCTTTTCTGAAGAGGTTGCGGTCCGGACGTTTACCGCAGGTCACAGGCTGGTGAAAGCAGGTCATTCGTAGCCGAAAGTGTGGCGCCGAATCGAAAGTTGTAGAAGGTGCCTCCCGCCGCCTTGCCCCCCCCCCCCCCCCCCGATTTTGTCATCCTCTGATGGGTAATTCCCCCGTTTTAGAGTAAAGAGATCCATCTGTTCAACGGGGAGCGTTGCTGCTCGTTCGTGTTTTGCGCCCACGTAAGTCCGCTCCCGCTGACCCGCCCTCGCAAATTCGGTTCGCCTGACTGTCACGCGCAGGACTGTTCTAATCGCTGGCATGCCTTCGGTAAAAGGCGAGAGGAAATGAAACCTCAGACGGGCCCCTGGCTCCTATCTCCGGCTGCGGCCTTAAATATTTATGTAATTACCCTGTGCGCAGTGCCATCGCCCCCTAAAAAGGAAGTTTGTGTCAAATTACTTATTTATTTATTTTTTTTAGGAAGTTCAGGTCCATTTACTGGGCTCTGACTGATACATCATACTTTTCCACTGATGGGTCTGTCAGAGAAGGGGGTTCTTACTTTCAGCTTTCCCCCCCGGAACTGACCTGTCATGGGCGGCTTTGTGTGTTTATGTCAGTGTGGCCTGCGGTTTGAGGCCTGTGGCCAGCTGGTCGTGGGTTCAGATCTCAGGTGGAACTCAGGTGTGGTTAGGGTTAGGGTAAGTCCAGAAGCTGCATCAGCCACTGCCGTGTGCTTTATGCAGGGGAACACACACACAGACCCTCACATGGGACCTGTAGAACAACACACACACACACACACACACTCACACACACTCACACACACACACACACACACACACACACACACACACACACACACACTCACACACACACTCACACACACACACACACACACACACACACAGGGGAAAACGGCGGTGCCGGCTGAATGGCGCTGTTCTCTGCCCGCAGCTCTGCGTTTCCACGGCGATCCCTGATGGCCATGCTTGCCAGAGCCACCGGTGACTTTGTGCGGCAGATCGACCCGGACGGGTGCCTGATCCCCCTGACCCGGCTCAACGACTCGGACAAGCTGGGACCGCTGGCGCTGGTTCTGAAGCGCCCGCGCCTCTGGTTCTGGGCACGGCCAAAACCGCCCCCACCAGGCACCACACCACCAACACACCTCACTGGACCTGGACGACACACCACACACACACAACACCCACACCCTCACTGGACCTGTAGAACACACACCACACACACACCACACACACCCCTCACATGGGACCTGTAGAACAGCACACACCACACACCAACCTCACATGGACTGTAGAAAACACACACACACACCACACACACCCTCACATGGGACCTGTAGAACACAACACACACACACACACACACACACACCCTCACATGGGACCTGTAGAACCACACACACAAACACACTCACACAACAACACACACACCACACCACCACCACCATCCCCAGGACCTGTAGAACAGCCACACACACACACACACACACACCACCACACACCCTCACATGGGACCTGTAGAACAGCACACACACACACACACACACCCTCACATGGGACCTGTAGAACAGCACACACACACACACCACACACCACACACCCTCACATGGGACCTGTAGAACAACACACACACACACACACACACACACACACACACACCCTCACATGGGACCTGTAGAACAGCACACACACACACACACACACACACACACACACACCCTCACATGGGACCTGTAGAACAACACACCACACACACCACACACACACCCTCACATGGGACCTGTAGAACAACACACACACACAACACACACACACACCCTCACATGGACCTGTAGAACAACACACACACACACACACACACACCCTCACATGGGACCTGTAGACACACACCACACACACACACACCCTCACACACACACACACACCAACACACCACACACCACCTCACATGGGACCTGTAGAACAACACCACACACACACACACACAACACACACCTCACATGGACCTGTAAACACAACACACACACACACACACACACACACACACACACACACCTCACATGGACCTGTAAACAGCACACACACACCACACACACACCACACACACACACACACACACCTCACATGGGACCTTAGAACAGCACACACACACACCACACAACACCCTCACATGGGACCTGTAGAACAACACACACACACCAGCACACACACACACCCTCACATGGGACCTGTAGAACAACACACACACACACACACACACACACCCTCACATGGGACCTGTAGAACAACACACACACACACACACACACCCTCACATGGGACCTGTAGAACAACACACACACACACACACACACACACACCCTCACATGGGACCTGTAGAACAACACACACACCCTCACACACACACACACACACACACACCACATAAACACACACACACACACACACACACACACACACACCCTCACATGGGACCTGTAGAACAGCACACACACACACACACACACACACACACACACACACACACACACACACCCTCACATGGGACCTGTAGAACACACACACACACACACACACACACCCTCACATGGGACCTGTAGAACACACACACACACACACACACACACCCTCACATGGGACCTGTAGAACAAACACACACACACACCACACACACACACCCTCACATGGGACCTGTAGAACAACACAACACACACACACACACACACACACACACCCTCACATGGGACCTGTAGAACACACACACACACACACACACACACACCCCTCACATGGGACCTGTAGAACAGCACACACACACCACACACCCACAGACAACACACCACACACACACACACACACCACCCACATGGGACCTGTAGACAAACACAACACACACACACACACACACACACCACATGGGACCTGTAGAACAACACACACACACACACACCACCCTCACATGGGACCTGTAAACAACACACCACACACACACACACACCCTCACATGGGACCTGTAGACACACACACACACACACACACACACACACACACCCTCACATGGGACCTGTAGACAACACACCACACCACAACACACCCTCAGGCCTACACCACCACCCAACCCCTCACATGGGACCTGTAGAACAGCACACACACACACACACACACCCTCACATGGGACCTGTAGAACACACACCACACACACACACACACCCTCACATGGGACCTGTAGAACACACACACACACACACACACCCTCACATGGGACCTGTAGAACACACACACCACACACACACACCCTCACATGGGACCTGTAGAACAGCACACACACACACACACACACACACCCTCACATGGGACCTGTAGAACAACCAACACACACACACACACACACACCCACACATGGGACCTGTAGAACAACACACAC
>NC_057940.1:56227419-56244919 GCF_018555375.3 Anguilla rostrata
TCTGGGTTTGGTTCTGGTCCCTCTCTCGCAGAACTCTCCGCACTGCAGGCTCATTTCCAGTGCCTAGCAACCCTCCCTGCCCCGACCCGGTCCAGTCTGTTCCGGAACCTTCAGCAGGTTCTGCATGACCGACCCGCAGTCAGTGTGCTTCAGAACGCGGTGAGTGAGGAGGATGAAGGTGATGATGATGATGGTGGTGATGAAGGTAATGATGATGTTTATGATGAAGATGATAATGATGGCTGTGATAATGGTGTTGATGTTGAAGATGCAGATGATGAAGATGGGTGTGATAATTATGATGATTATGATGTTGATGATGATAATGATTTTGATTAGGATGATGATAATAATTGTGTTGTTGATGATGGATAGAGGATGATAATGATGATGAGGATGATGATGATGGTAATAATGATGTTGATTATGAGAATGATGATGGTGATGATGGTGAAGATGATCATGGAGGGGATGGTGATACTGATGAAGCTGATGATGATGATGATGATGAAGCTGATGATGATGATGGTGATGATGATGAGAGATGATGAAGATGCTGAACACCCTGCTCTGCAGGTGGAGGAGCTGATGGAGGGAGGTCCCTGCTCTTTGAAAGAGCTGGAGGAGTTGACTCCCTGTCAGCAGCAGTGGGCCAGAGGGGTGTTGGACCTGCTTCAGAACGCCCCGCCCCCAAGCCCTGCCCTCCTCACCTCCGTACACCTGCTGCTCAGCGCTGTGGAGGGTGAGACACCTGGACACCTGTACAGCTCACCTGTAACAGCCCCCAACGACAGCACTTATATCTAACACTACAACAGCCTCCAACACCACCACTTATATCTAACACTACAACAGCCTCCAACACCACCACTTATATCTAACACTACAACAGCCTCCAACACCACCACTTATATCTAACCTACAACAGCTCCAACACCACCACTTATATCTAACACTACAACAGCCTCCAACACCACCACTTATATCTAACACTACAACAGCCTCCAACACCACCACTTATATCTAACACTACAACAGCCTCCAACACCACCACTTATATCTAACACTACAACAGCCTCCAACACCACCACTTATATCTAACACTACAACAGCCTCCAACACCACCACTTATATCTAACACTACAACAGCCTCCAACACCACCACTTATATCTAACACTACAACAGTCTCCAACACCACCACTTATATCTAACACTACAACAGCCTCCAACACCACCACTTATATCTAACACTACAACAGCCTCCAACACCACCACTTATATCTAACACTACAACAGTCTCCAACACCACCACTTATATCTAACACTACAACAGCCTCCAACACCACCACTTATATCTAACACTACAACAGCCTCCAACACCACCACTTATATCTAACACTACAACAGTCTCCAACACCACCACTTATATCTAACACTACAACAGCCTCCAACACCACCACTTATATCTAACACTACAACAGCCTCCAACACCACCACTTATATCTAACACTACAACAGGCTCCAACACCACCACTTATATCTAACACTTACTTCTGTGTATATACCTGTCTCTCTCTCTCCCCTCGCTCTCTCCTGTCTCTCCCCTCTCCCCCTCTCCCTCCCTCTCTCCCCCTTTCCCCCTCTCTCTCTCCCCCTCTTTCCCCCCTCCCCCTCAACCCCCTCTCTCCTCCTTTCCCCCCCCTCTCCCTCTCCCCCCCTCTCTCTCTCTCCCTCTCTCTCTCTCTCAGAGATGAGTGATGCTGGTCTGGTTCACCTGAGTACCTGCTGTTCTCCTACTGTGCTGAAGTCCCTGCAGGACCTGGTGAGTGTCTGATTGGCTGCTGAGCTGAGTGCCTGCCTGAGTAAAAGGCTGATTGACTGAGCAGCATGTGGCATTCACTACATGCTACATTACGCTGCATTCTTACTACATTACCCAGCATGCATGCTACATTACGCTGCAGTCTGACTACATTAACCAGCATGCTTGACTGTTTGTGTGTCTTGCAGGTGAATGGTGGCATGGTGAACGGGGAGTCGGCCCTGGCTGATGAGGGGGTGTGTCAGAGGGCGGAGCTGCTCTTCTCCTCCTCCAATATGGTGCTGAAGATGGGCAGGCTGGAGGTGGAGTCAGGAGCCCAGCCGGGGCTCCGCCCCCTCTTCTTGTGCATCGCCGTGCAAGGCCTGGCCACTCTGTGTACCGGGCTTTAGAGAGAGAGAGAGAGTGTGTGTGTGTGTATGTGCGTGTGTGTGCGTGTGTGTGTGTGTGTATGTGTGTGTATGTGTGTCTGTCAGTGCCTGTGTGTGTGTGCGTGTGTGAGAGTGTGTGAGTGCATGTCGTCTACGTGTGTGTGGGGCTGTGTGTTTGTACGTGTGAGTGTGATAACCTCATAAATAACCTTATTATATCATTTTTGCATGACGGATATGACATATGAGAAGAATGTTTTTAACTCTTTTGTACTTTTTTCTGAAAATGATCATTCATACAGTAATGTTGCAACACATTGTCTAATCATGTTTTATTGCACTTATAGAAATGATATGATTAGAGCTCAGAACAATTTGAATCCAAGTCTGACTCTGCTATTTGAAGAAGGTTTCTATTAGAATTATGGTTTTTAAATGTATGTTGTTCTCAGTAATGTGTCATGAATTTAAATGAGAAAATTAGAAAACAAAAAATCTGCCTCTCAAGAAGCACTTTTCATAAATATATATTTATTTTATCCAATTTCTGTTTCTTTATTCAGATGCATAGCTGCTATACGGTATATACCAGTGCTAAAAGCTGACAGAATATCTGAATTCTCATTTAAATTCTTGACGCATGTATATATTTTTATATTTTTTTATATTTAAAGCAAAGTTTATAGCAGTTTTTACACTCGATGTGTGCACTGTTCATATTTACCGTTTGCTGTCAGTCTTAAATGTCTTTTAAACGGCTGTCCTGTGAAAATGTCATCTTAATTTAAATATTGTTCTCGTGCGACTGGCACCCCAGAAAATGCCACGTTTGGTGTCCTAAAAACACACACCGGAGAGGACCTGTCTTTTGGATGCTAAACAAAAATATGAAATGCATTGACTGATATTCCTGTGCTTCCTTAAAAATGTTTTTAAAAACACTGAGACAGTTGTCGGTTGAGGTGTACTTATGCAAAACGTTAAGTTTTTATTTTTTTAAAGTTAAGATCCAGGACCTTTTTTCTCTTTTCAATGCACAGAATATCTTTAAAACCTCCCTCTAGGCTCTGTCGAGGTATACCAAATCAACGGGCCTCATCTGCTCTATGAATGTGAAGGGGATGTACTCAAAGCCACCGACTCCGTTAAACTTGTAGGCCAACTTTTGTGAAGTTTTTACGGTTTAAAATATATATATATATTTTATTTTTTTATTTTTTTTAACGAAATGCATGTATTTAAAGAACATATGCACAATTAAGCTGCCATGACAATTTCAATATTATTTACACATTATTTACATGTATGAATATTAATGTATGCATGTACTAAATATATGCTGTCTGAATTAAAAACGGTTTGACCACATAGCTTGGCCACTCGTGTTTACTATATTCGCTTTTCAGCAGCCGTGGGGAAGAATGTGGTATCCGTTTGAAAGGAGAAGTGGGGTTTTCCTCGTGAGGGGAAACTGGTTCCCGTACATTAGCTTCCTGATTGTAGAATTCTTCTAACCGGCCGGGCGCGTGCACATATAGACGGTCGCTCTGACCCCACGCGAGTTCTCTCGCTCTGCCCACAAGCTCGTGCATGCATTTGTTTTGGGGCTTCCGGCGGGGATGCACTCAATCAAACATGCGATTGGCCCACGAGGGCAACTTCAGCCGACTTTGTTCCTCCCCGCCCCCTGGTGGCTAATTCAGTTGGCTGCGTAATTTCAAAGCCATTTATCTACTCATATTCAACGAAGATGAAGTTTGTTTAATTTTGCCTACGAGGTGAGTAAAAGTGACATTTTGAGTTAAGAAAGTGACGTGTTCCGAATGGTTTAGCGATACTAAAAAGATGGGCGGATACCAGGTATTTTGGTATTATATGTGCTGTCAAAATGCTAAATTTGGAAGAAATAACACTTTGAAGCCTGTGAATCCTTCTGTAACCTACACGTTGTGTGAATCCGTGCTTACGTTACTTGGCCAACACCAAGATTACGGTCCTAACAAGTACATTTTAAAGTTGTTGTGGGTGAAGTAAAACGTATACAGGCCGTTCCTTCGGAGTTCGCTAACGTTCTCTCGTATTACGAGACGAATTGTCTACAAGATTTGTAGAATCACGTGATGGAAAGTAGGCCTATATACGGCGTATATTCGTTTCCTAGTTAACGTTTCCTAAATAATTTAGCTAACCTTCGGTCAGCTAGAAGAACATTTATCCAAAGTTTGAGTTCAATAAATCGTCGCTATGTAAAGAAGATCCGGGTTCACACTTCTGGAAAACCTTGATATTAAAAATCATTTTTGAGGCATTGGGAAACTGTTAAACGTCCAAGAAAAATCTGGAAATTTAGGTTCAAATAGCGCTCGGTAGCATTTATGATAGACTACGGTTTTTAACAGAATTTAAAATTTTTTATTTTCAGTACCACATACAGAGCCAGTGGTGGTTCATAACCAGTGCAATATTATCCGTCCATACATTAGTATATCCAAGCGTGCATTGGGCGGGAGGCAGGAATACACCCTGGACACGTCGCCAGTCTATCGCGGAGTGGAATAATATGTGATTTATTATTTTTAAAGTATCCTTTAACATTTAACTCCTGGCCAAGAAGTTCTGTCATGTTGGAACCAATCAGGACTTTGGTCTTGACATGTTAATTGACTAGACCCTGCTTCTAGAGATCTGCCCACCTGTCGTTTTCATTTCAGTCCTAATTTGGCACTCCTTATTCTGCTAATTAGTAGCTCGATTCAGATCTTTAGCTGCTGAATTGTTAGGGTTGGAGTGAAAACCTACAGGACGGTAGATCTCCGGAAACGGGGTTGGCTACCCATGGTTTATCGACTCTCAAATGGCCTTGTTCAGTTGGCAAGTCTGTATGAAAGAGTGAGAGAAGAGAGAGTGCACTCTGCATGTTTAGGTCACTTTATTTGACTGTTATTGAAAATGCCTTTTTAAAATACAGGTTTCTAAGTTGCAAAAATATATGCTGTCAAATTAAGCTATCTAAATAAAAACGGGAACCAATATCACAAAGTAATGGGACAGCTGCTTGGGGAAGGAGATCTGTGGGACACAGCTGCCCAAAGGATTGTTTGGGGGGGAGGGGGGGGCAGGGTTGTATTTGCATTACCCATCAACACAGAGGAATCATAAAACAGGGACACAAACTAGCAGATAAAAACGGTGTATGAGAATCGCAAAGAAACGGCTACAGTCAAACCACAGCTAGCAGAACTCAAAAGCCTCTTAAAGCCTCGACAAGCCATCACCACAGAAACAACATGTACTGTATCCCAAAGACAAAAAAATCTTTACAAAACCAAAACTACAAAAAAAGAAATGGAATAAAACACAAAAATGAAAAACAGGCCTGTTGTTAGGGAGAGTCACACGTCATATCACTTCTCACTAAAGCACTGTAAAAAAACATCTAATCTACGCCTCGATTTCTGTTTTTAATTAAAGGGTGACTGCGCAGGGGCTGAAGGTAAAATGGGAGAAACGCCGCAGGTCAAGCGGGGCTCGCACGAGCCAATCCGCTGTGGGGCGTGTTGCCATGACAACAGCGCAAACGCCACTCCCAGATTCCAGAACGTTCCCCATGTGCTGTGGAGTTATACTCTGGGAAAAGCAGTTGACTCCATAATTTTCCAGGTAAATATGTATGTATTTTAAAGAAACTATCTTCGTTTCTTTGACTGTATCACGATGGAAACGTCAGCTCCATTTGGGAGGTAAAGAAAACAATAGGATAAAAATGGCTAACAGGCTCTTTTTTAAAAAAGACAGATCGAGAACAAACAAAACTTGAGTTTTTAACTTTTTCCATTGTTGTTGTCGTTTTGAACTCCCCAGCTGATATGCGTAGAAAGATACTCTGTAAAAAGTTACAAATGGTAGAATAAATAAGCACTCTTCCCCTTCGAGTCTGAGCAGAGTAATTTGGGCGGCGTGTGTGTGGAGCAGGTGGGCGTGGCTCCGTCTGGGTGGGCGGGGCCTCCTGCGTCCGCACATGCTCAGTACACCCAGTTGACCGGCACCCACTGTGGGTCGGAGCAGAGCTTGTCCACGGCGACCTGCAGCTTCTCGAAAGCCTGGTCCAGATTGTCGTTGACGATGGTCAGGTCAAAGCAGTGGCCGTAGCACCGCTGGATCCTGGCGCTCTCGTCCACCGTCCTCTTCAGATCCATGTCCTTAGAGAACGAGGGAGAGACGGAGGAGAAGAGGGCGTTACTCCCGCAGGATGGTGGAATCACCTTTTTAACAACAAAATCAACGTCGGCCTCCCTGTTCTCAGAGAATAACCTTGCTCTGTAATGGCAGAGTAGCATGGGAGTAACATGGGAGTAATGTAGGAGTAACATGGGAGTAATGTAGGAGTAGCATGGAAGTAATGTGACGGCCATGTTGGAGTAACTCTGGAGTAAGGCCGGAGTAGCGCTGCGATGGCGGGACTCACGGTCAGCTGCTTGGTGCTGAGCCCCGCCTCCGCGGCGGCCTTGTGCATGGCCCTCAGTGTGTCCAGCTCCGGCGCACTGATGAACACCACGTACGGCATGAACTCCGCCGTCTTCAGCACCTTCAGCGCCTGTGGGAGGAGCCAACGCAGGCAGATGTCAGCCAGTCAGTGACCTGATAAGGCTGTCGGCCAATCAGGGCACTGGCAAAGCAGTCAGCGAATCAGGGTGCTGACAAGGCTGTCAACCAATCAAGGCACTGATGAGGCTGTCAGCCAATCAAGGCACTGACAAGGCTGTCAACCAATCAGGGCACTGACAAAGCTGTCAACCAATCAGGTGCTGACAAAGCTGTCAACCAATCAAGGCACTGATGAGGCTGTCAGCCAATCAAGGCACTGACAAAGCTGTCACCAATCAGAGACCAGACAATGCTGTCTACCAATCAGGGCACTGGCAAAGCAGTCAGCAAATCAGGGCACTGACAAAGCTGTCAGCAAATCAGGGCACTGACAAAGCTGTCACCAATCAGAAACCAGACAAAGCTGTCAGCCAATCAGGGTGCTGACGAGGCTGTCAGCCAATCAGGGACCAGGCAAAGCTGTCGCCCAGTCAGAGCTCATCAGCTCTTCGGTTAATCACGGCTCATGTGGAAGAGTTCTAAAGCTGGTTCCGGTTCCGGTTTTGGTTGCGGTTCTGACCTGTGGGTTGACGTCCAGGATGCAGGTGCGGCCGGTGTTGACCACCTCATGGATGGAGGTGATCTTAGTGCCGTACAGGTTCCCGTCATACTCGCCGTGCTCCAGGTAACGGCCGGCTTTGACGTCCATCTCCATCTCTAACCGCGTCACAAACTGGTACGCCTGACCGTCTCGCTCCTCTTCACGTGGACGCCTGGACGTGTCTGAGAGAGAGAGAGAGAAATGGATATATGGGGAAACAGAGGGATGTATAATTTAAGCAAACCTTTGGGTGGGTGGCGTTTCAGTGTGTTGTAGGGAGGGTAGGGTTAGGGTGTGTTGTAGGAGGTGGGGTTAGGGTGTGTTGAGGGAAGGGTGGGGTTAGGGTGTTTGTAGGAGGTGCTTAGGATTGTATAGGAGCGGGGTTAGGGTGTGTTGGTGTTTAGGCTGGGTGGGGTTTAGGTGTGTTGTAGGGAGGTGGGTTAGGGTGTGTTTAGGGAGGGTGGGTTTGGGTGTGTTGTAGGGAGGGTGGGGTTAGGGTGTGTTTAGGGAGGGTGGGGTTAGGGTGTGTTGTAGGGAGGGTGGGGTTAGGGTGTTGTAGGGAGGTGGTTGGGTGTTAGGGAGGGTGGGGTTAGGGCGTGTTGTAGGGAGGGTGGGTTGGGTGTGTTGTAGGGAGGGTGGGGTTAGGATGTGTTATAGGGAGCGTGGGGTTAGGGTGTGTTGTAGGGAGGGTGGGGTTAGGGTGTGTTGTAGGGAGGTGGGGTTAGGGTGTGTTATAGGGAGGGTGGGGTTAGGGTGTGTTGTAGGGAGGGTGGGGTTAGGGTGTGTTGTAGGGAGGGTGGGGTTAGGGGTGTTGTAGGGAGGGTGGGGTTGGGTGTGTTTAGGGAGGGTGGGGTTAGGGGTGTTATAGGGAGGGTGGGGTTAGGGTGTGTTGTAGGGAGGGTAGGGTTTGGGTGTGTTGTAGGGAGGGTAGGGTTAGGGTGTGTTGTAGGGAGGGTGGGGTTAGGGTGTGTTGTAGGGAGGGTGGGGTTAGGGTGTGTGTAGGGAGGGTTGGTGTTAGGGAGGGTGGGGTTAGGGTGTGTCGTAGGGAGGGTGGGGTTAGGGTATGTTGTAGGGAGGGTTGGGTTAGGGAGGGTGGGGTTAGGGCCTGTCGTAGGGAGGGTGGGGTTAGGGTGTGTTATGGAGAAGGTGGGGTTAGGGTGTGTTGTAGGGAGGGTGGGGTTAGGGTGTGTTGTGGAGTAGGAGGGTGGGTTAGGGTGTGTGTAGGGAGGTGGGTTAGGGTGTGTTGTAGGGAGTGGGTTAGGAGGGTGGGTTAGGATTGTTAGGGAGGGTGGGGTTAGGGTGTGTTATAGGGAAGGTGGGTTAGGGTGTGTCGTAGGGAGGGTGGGTTAGGATGTTTGTAATTGTGTATGGAGAGGTGGGTTAGGGTGTTGTAGGGAGGGTGGGGTTAGGGTGTGTCGTAGGGAGGGTGGGGTTAGGGTGTAGCTGGTTTTGGGCCTGGTGTTGGGCCGTACTGACAGGGTACTGTGGTTCCGAAGCGGGTCGGGTGGAGCAGCACCAGCCGGTTCTTCAGGCTCCGCCGGCCCACGCCCTGAGCACCAATCAGAACCAGCGTCTTCCTCTGGAAGGGCGGCATGCGGGCCAGCTCCTCGTAGATCTGCAGCTCGTGCCGGTCGAACTCTGCCACACACCACATGACATTCAGCCAATCACTGCCAACCCTGGGGTCACATGGTATGTCAAAGGAGCAACGCCATTGGCTGGCCATATATATATAGAGAGCAATAAAATCATTTTTGTTTTAAGTGGCCTGGGCAGCAGTAAAACGCACTGCTTTTGAAATTGAATTTGTTGCCAGAAGATTCACATATCAGGCTGTATCTACTGTGATGTGTAGTTATGTAGGGCTGTTTCAGCAGAGATATCAGACTGTATCTACTGTGATGTGCAATTATGTAGGGCTGTTTCAGTAGAGATATCAGACTGTATCTACTGTGATGTGTAATTATGTAGGGCTGTTTCAGTAGAGATATCAGACTGTATCTACAGTGGTGTGTAATTATGTAGAGCTGTTTCAGTAGAGATATCAGACTGTATCTACTGTGATGTGTAATTATGTAGAGCTGTTTCAGCAGAGATATCAGACCATATCTACTGTGATGTGTAGTTATGTAGGGCTGTTTCAGTAGAGATATCAGACTGTATCTACAGTGGTGTGTAATTATGTAGAGCTGTTTCAGTAGAGATATCAGACTGTATCTACTGTGATGTGTAATTATGTAGAGCTGTTTCAGTAGAGATATCAGACTGTACATCTGCTGTTTTATAGTTATTCAGGGATACACTTTCACATTTAAATTTGCAAGTTAAATGTGTACCAAGTAAAAACATGGGGAATGCGCAACAAGTCATCATTAAAAATTCATACTGAATGACTAATAATTAAAGTTTAATACTAAATGATTGATAATTATAGTTTAATACTGAATTATTCATTATTGTACTCGAAAACTAAATTATGCTCCGTACAGACCTGCATTCCTGGCTGTCAGATACATCATCTTCTTTTTCTTCTTCCCACTCATGGTTCCGCACAGAATTCCTGAGAGAAACATACAGGCATCAGTACCGCATGCTGCCAGGAGAGGGTGCTCTTCGCCAGACTAAGAGTCAGTCATTATAAAGTAATAGCTGTAAAGTCAATCAACACCTTAGGTCACTGTGTGTGTGTGTGTGTGTGTGTGTGTTTGTATGTTTGTGTGTGTATGTGGGTGAGAGTGTGTGTGTGTGTGTGTGGGTGAGAGAGAGAGAGAACGAGAGAGAGTTGGAGTAGGGCCATACCTGTTCCATCGAAGTCTCTGGGAACAAACGCTTTCCTCTTCTCCTCCAGGAACTGGCTGGGAATCAGCCCTGTTTCCCCGCCCACTACATGACAGGCCTGGAGGAGGGGCCAGAATCTCAGAGACAAACAGGTACCACACACACACACACACTCTCTTACACACTCTCACACACACGCTCTGTCTCTCTCACACACACACACACACACACCTCCTCTTTAACCATAGATCATCTTTAGAGGGGGGGTGGGGCCTCAGAGGCCACACCCTTAGCTCCACCCACCTGCCACCAGTTGGGGTCCTCCCTGTTGACGATCTGCAGCATGTCCCCACGGGAAAAGGCTAGCCCCGCCTCCCGGCAGGGGATCAGATTGTCATTGGCCGGATTGTAGTCAAAGTGTGGGCGCACGTACACCTGTGATTGGGTGACAGGACACCAGGATTACAGGACCGCCTCGTTTCCCCACACCTGGCTAAGTGTGCTCGTTTCCCCACACCTGGCTAAGTGTGCTCGTTTCCCCACCCAGTGCTACCATGCTAAGTGTGCTCGTTCCCACACCTGGCTAAGGTGCTCGTTTCCCCACACCTGGCTAAGTGTGCTCGTTTCCCCACACCTGGCTAAGTGTGCTCGTTTCCCCACACCTGGCTAAGTGTGCCTCGGTATTCCCCACACCTGGCTAAGTGTGCTCGTTTCCCCACACCTGGCTAAGTGTGCTCGTTTCCCCACACCTGGCTAAGTGTGCTCGTTTCCCCACACCTGGCTAAGTGTGCTCGTTTCCCCACACCTGGCTAAGTGTGCTCGTTTCCCCACACCTGGCTAAGTGTGCTCGTTTCCCCACACCTGGCTAAGTGTGCTCGTTTCCCACGCGGCTACACCTGGCTAAGTGTGCTCGTTCACCACCTGGCTAAGGTGCTCGTTTCCCACACCTGGCTAAGGTGTCGTTCCACACCTGGCTAAGTGTGCTGGTTCCCCACACCTTCTAATGTGGTTCCAACCTGGCTTGTCTACTGTAAGCGTCGTTCCCACGGCTAGGTCGTTTCCCCCACGGCTAGTGGCTTGTCCACACGCGGTTGTTCACCGGTAAGTGTGCCTCTACGTGCTCGTTCCACTGAAGTGTGCTGTTTCCACCTGCGGTGTTGGTTCACTGGCTAAGTGCCGTTCCACACCGCTAAGGGCTTCTGCTAGGTTTCCACACCTGGCATGTGCCTTCCACACCGCTAGGCCTCCCACACGGCTAAGTTGCCGTTCCCACACCTGCAAGTGTGCTCACCAACCTGGCTAGTTCGTCCCACCTGAAGTGTGCCGTCCCCACACCTGTAATGTCCGTTCCCCACCTGGAAGTGTCGTTCCCACCTGGCTATGTTGTTTCCCCACTGCTGTGCTCGATTCCCCAACCGTAAGTGTGCCGATCCACACCTGGCTATGTCGTTCCCACTGTAAGGTGCGTTCCACACTGCTAGTGGCTCTCCACACCTGGAAGTGCCGTCACAGGATGGGCGTAAATTTGCATATAGTGTGCAAGTGCAAATTAAGTGCCCAAGTGTGCAGGGATTTTTAAAATGACACGCGTTTTGTTCTGTGGTCCCCATTTTCAAATTGTTTATTGTGGTCACACTGCTAATAATAGCCAGTAATAGGTGAGTAAAGCTTGATGTGGACGTTCTAACTACAGACAAATTAAGCGAGTTTGCTAACATTTTATCCAATACCACCATGATGCTACCATGTGAATTAAATATAAGGTCACAATATCTGAATCGTTGCAAACGTCGTTCTTGCATTGATATTTCCGCAGTGGCGTTTTTCTCCAGTAAACGCACAAGCCGGCTACTTCTGTCTATATCTTGTCAACATGAAACATCAACAAATTGGTGCATTGTGGGTCTGTGTACTTGGCCTAATACTGCTCTGGGGCAGTCTGAGAATAAGTCTGGATAAAGTGTGCATCAAGCGTAAGTGTACTTTAGACGTTGGGAGAAATGGGACACGTGTGTGCTCTACGTTAAGTGCATGAACCTTTTCTGCTGGCCACTCAAGAACAACAACAAAAATAATAATAATAATAATAATAATAGTAATGAATGTTGGTTATGTACAATTCTCCAGCAAACTACACAAATAAACAAAAATATGGGGCTGGTATCTGTGTGCATATATATGTGAGCAGTGTGTATTAGTGTGTGTGTGCGTGAGTGTGTGTGCGTGCATGCGTGTGTGTGCGTGCATGCGTGTGTGTGTGTGTGTGTGCGTGTGTATGTGTGTTTGTGTGAGTCAGTGTGTGTGTGAGCGTGTGTGTGTGAATGTGTGTGTGTGTGGACTGATGGTGTGTGTGGTGTATGCATGTGTGTGTGTGTGTGTGTGGACATGTGGTGTGGTGCTGTAGAGTGTGATTTAGTGTGTGTGCGTGCATGTGTGTGTGTGTATGCATGTTTGTGTGCATGTGTTTATGTGTGTGTGTGCGCATGTGTGTGTGAGAGTGTGTGTGTGTGAGTAGGTTAACACGTCGGGGGCATAGTGGGGGATGGTAGTGGGGGATGGGTTTTCCTTGAGGGTCTCTCTCTCTCTCTCTCTCTCTCTCTCTCTCTCTCTCTCTCTGTCTCTCTTTCTCACTGTGTCCCAGATAACAGGCAGAGTGTTATTTATAGGCATTCTGGGAAACTATTACAGCCACCATCATCAACTGACCAGCTGACTATTTCATATAAGACTGTGTGCAAGTGGTGTTGAGTGGTGAGGTGTGTGGTGGTGATGAGGGGTGGTGACTGTGAGTGGTGATACTGAGGTGGTGGTGAGTGTGTGAGTGAGTGTGTGTAGTATGTGGGTGTGTGACGTGTGTGTGTGTACCTGTGGAGGTGTGTGTATAGTTACCTGTAGGGGTGTGTGTGTGTACCTGTGGAGGTGTGTGTATAGTTACCTGTAGGGGTGTGTGTGTGTACCTGTGGAGGTGTGTGTATAGTTACCTGTAGGGGTGTGTGTGTGTACCTGTGGAGGTGTGTGTTGTTATGAGGGTGTGTGTGTGTACCTGTGAGGTGTGTGTTAGTTACCTGTAGGGCGGTGTGTCCGTGTGAGGTGGTGTATAGTTACCTGTAGGGGTGTGTGTGATGTGAGGTGTGGTATAGTTACCTGTAGGGGTGTGTGGGGGTGTTACCTGTAGGGGTGTGTGTGTGTACCTGTGGGGGCGCGGGTGCGTCCCGGTAGCTGGGCAGTATTTTTAGGGTGATTCCCCCGCTGCACTCCTTCAGCATGTCCTGCAGCTGGGTGGGGTTGTTCCCCACGTCCTGCCCGTTCACTTCCTTTATGACATCACCCACGTGCAGCAGGCCCTGCCTGTCAATCATCCCGCCGTGCAGAATCCGCGCGATCACCAGGTCGTCCCTCTCCACGCGGAGCGTCACGCCCTGCGCCACAACACCACGTCACCCCCTCCACCACGCCCTGCGCCACAACACCACGTCACCCCCTCCACCACGCCCTGCGCCACAACACCACGTCACCCCCTCCACCACGCCCTGCGCCACAACACCACGTCACCCCCTCCACCACGCCCTGCGCCACAACACCACGTCACCCCTCCTCCAGCTCTTCCCTCTCTCTTTCTCTCACTCTCTGGCCTCATTCCAATCGCTTATTTTCCACTTTCTTTTAGCTGCTAGCTCATTGGCCAGAGGAGAAGTGTGAGTCACATGACCAGCAGATGCCTCCTCATTGGCCAGAGGAGAAGTGTGAGTCACATGACTCGCTTCTTGGCTCCACCCAGTGGAGAAACAAGGAAAGGATGCCAGGATGGAGGAATGGAGGAAACATATATTGGGCAAATGGAATGTTCTTTCTCTTTCAAGCGTCAGTTTGGAGCCACGTCAGTTACAGAGATGGCAGATGACGAGAGGTGGATCCACAGGTCCATCATTTAAACCCAAAAATACGCTCAGGTTCCCTCGCTCAAGCATCCTTAAAGATGAGGGCCTTAATCGGTTTCTGGTCAGGCGAAGATTGAGGAGACGAGGACGGATTAAATAAGTGATTGGAATGAACCCTTTCTCTCCAGTCCTTTCCTTGCCCCGCCCACAGCCGCCCCAGACCTGAGCAGGCTCCGCCCACACCCCTCCCACAGCCTGCCCCAGCCCCGCCCACAACCTGCCCCAGACCTGAGCAGGCTCCGCCCACAGCCCGCCCCAGCCTGCCCCAGACCTGAGCAGGCTCCGCCCACAGCCCGCCCCAGCCTGCCCCAGACCTGAGCAGGCTCCGCCCACACCCCTCCCACAGCCTGCCCCAGACCTGAGCAGGCTCCGCCCACAGCCCGCCCCAGGCCCCGCCCACACTCCAGCCCTGCCCCAGGCCCCGCCCACACTCCAACCCCGCCCCCGGCCCCACCCCAGACCTGACCCAGGCCCTGCTCATACCCCGCCCTAGCCCAACCCCCAGCCTGCTCCAGCCCCGCCCAGGCCCCACCCCCAGCCTGCCTCAGCCCCGCCCAGGCCCCACCCAGACCCCGCCCCTCACCAGCGGCTCTCCTGCTTTCTTGCGGATGCCGATCATGCGCACGGCGTCGGCCTGCATCAGCGCGCTGTTGGCCGCTGCGTCGCTATTGGCCTCCGTGCCGGTGGGCGGGGCTTCATAGCTCTTAGACGCCACCATGTCGTGAGCCTCCAGCAGAGACTGCAGCAGAGAGGGCGGGGTCAGGACATGGAGCACCTTAGACACACATATACTCTTACTCACACACACACACACACACACACACACAGACACACTCACACACACACAGACACACTCACACAAACACTCACACACACACACACACACACACACACACACACACACACACACACACACACACACACACACAGACACACTCACACACAGACACACTCACACAATCACACACACACACACAGACACACTCACACAAACACACACACTCTCTCACACACACACACACACACACATGTACACACTCACTCTTACTCACACAGTCACTCACACGCATACACACACACACCCACACTCACACACACACACACACAAACAGACACACTCACACACACTCACACACACACACACAAACACACACACTCACACAAACACACACACACACACACACACACACACTCACACTCACACACCACACACACACCACACACACACACACACACACACACACACACACACTCACACACACACACACACACCTGGAAGTGCGGCTCCTGCAGGATTCTGGAGAGTTCCGCAGCGCTGTCATCCCTGGGGCTGAGGCCGCTGATCTCTCCCAGGATGTCGGTCACTAGCTCCATGTTATTATCCTGCACCGCCTCCAGCTTCACATCCTCCAAGCGCTCGTGAGCCTGCAGGGTCAGGGGTCAGGGGTCAGGGGTCACTGACACTCACTAACACATACACATACATACACACTGTATACACACACACACACACTCTAACACACACTATACACACACACGCACAGTACTGAGTTGAGCCTCACTGTTCTAACTGCAGTGATGTCACTGATGATGTCACCAATGAGGTCAGTGCAGGGTGACTTGTGAGACCTGCACAGTGCTCTGGGGAGAGACTGGCAGTGCTAGCCTTTGGGTGGGGGGGTAATGGGAGGGGTATTGTCGCAGCGAGTGCCCCCCCCCCCCAGCAGGCCTGTTTGGGGCTGTCAGGGAGCCGCTGGGGCTCTCTGACAGGACTGAGCTAATTTCACTTAATGAGGCGCCCAGGGCCACAGCCAGTGTGGAGTACCTTCCAATCCCTGCACAGCCCTTATACCACTACATCCCCCTCAGCCAATCACACACATACCCCCCTCTATTATCCTAATTTATATCATTATCATCATTAGTATCAGTGTGATGATGATGTAATAACCGATATGAGATCAGACTCCAGTCTGTGGAGGGGGGTCCATGCATTCCACACTCTGTCACCTGCTTATAGCGCCTGTGTTTCCAGGAGTGACTCAGTAACACCCCTGCACCAGGGTGGGATACCTTGGCCAAGGTTAGCGGCGCAGTGTATTGTGGGATACCATGGCCAGGGTTAGTGGTGCGGTGCATTGTGGGATGCCATGGCCAGGGTTAGCGGTCGGTGCATTGTGGGATACCATGGCCAGGGCTAGCGGTGCGGTGCATTGTGGGATACCATGGCCAGGGTTAGCAGTCGGTGCATTGTGGGATACCATGGCCAGGGTTAGCTTTACGGTGCATTGTGGGATACCATGGCCAGGGTTAGCAGTGCAGTGTATTGTGGGATACCTTGGCCAAGGTTAGCGGTGCAGTGTATTGCGGGATACCTTGGCCAGGGTTAGCGGTGCAGTGCATTATGGGTACATTAGCCAGGCCTATCTGTGCAGTGCATGGTGGGATACCTTGGCCAGGGTTCGTGGTGTAGTGTATTGTGGGATACCTTGGCCAGTGAGCGGACGATGGGGCTCTCCATAATCCCGCGCAGGAAGATGAGGTCGATGTCTTTGGCTCCAGTAGAGGTGGGCAGAGCCCCGAGGTTATCTAGCACCTGCTGCATCACTGAGGGGGAGAGAGAGAGTTACACACACACACACTACACACACTATACACACACACACACACACACACACACACTATACACACACACACACCCACACACACTATACACACACACACACTACACACACACACTTCACACACTATACACACACTCACACACTACATACTCACACACACATACTACACACACTTACACACTACACTACACTGCACACATACACCACACACACACTTATATACATGTGTGTGTACATGTGTGTGTGCATGTACAGAGGTGTGTGTGTGTGCGTCTGGTACTCCAGCAGTTAACACCCCTAAATATACCGCAGTTCGTCCAGACAAAGCCTAGAATGCCCTCTTAAGGACCCATAATGCACTGCAGCATGGTCACACGCTCTCCCAACATTTCATGAGACTCAAAGGTCATGACCTCTGTATAAATAACTATCTGGGAGGACGAGAGACGGGCAGCACTAAAGAAAGGAGAGAGAAAGAGAGGAGGAGGGAAGAGGGAAGAGAATAAGACAGGCACTGTTGCCGTGAACAGGTGTACACTACAACTCCATATGTAGGTTCCCAGATTGAGTAGGTGTACACTACAACTCTGTATCTGTGTTGGCTACAATATAACTCTGTATCTATGTTGCCAGACTGAGCAGGCTACAATATAACTCTGTATCTATGTTGCCAGACTGAGCAGGCTACAATATAACTCTGTATCTATGTTGCCAGATTGAGTAGGTGTACACTACAACTCTATATGTAGGTTCCCAGATTGAGTAGGTGTACACTACAATTCTG
>NC_057940.1:56249919-56367419 GCF_018555375.3 Anguilla rostrata
AAAATCTTTTTCCTTTCCTTTGTTGGGGGGGGGGGGGGGTGAAACAGAGAGAGAGAGAGACATACACACACACACATGCACGCACACACTCACACAGGGAGAGATAGAGTGAGAGAGAGCGAGAGTGAAAGAGAGAGACAGAGATAGAGGGGGGATGTGAAACAGAGAGAGAGAGAGAGAGCGAGGGGGGGGCGCACAGTAATATGCTCATTGGCCCGCTCTGCTGCAGGTTGTCCAGAGGGCATTCTGGGAAATCACCTCCCCACTCCTGCGTAAATATTCCACTCCAGTACATCACTGCCCTTTTAACGCATTTCCCAGCATGCCCTGGTCTCAGGAACCACACTGTATTATACCTCTCTGTATTAAATATGGATGCAGCCATGCTCAAACTGATAATTACACACACTGTAACCCAGCACACAAAACACTGTGCTTAACCCAGAGCTACACACTGTAACCCAGCACACAAAACACTGTGCTTAACCCAGAGCTACACACTCCAACCCAGCACACAAAACAATGCGCTCACAAGCTCCACACTCAACCCAGCACAAACACGCGCTACAGAGCTACACACTCCAACCCAGCACACAAAACACTGCTCAAACTGAGAATTCATCAACCACACACAAACACGGCCAACCAGAGCACACACACAACCGCAAAAAAACACTGCGCACCAAGCTACCTCAACCACACAACTGCTCAAACGAGATTACACACACCCAACCCAGCACACAAACACTGCGTACAGAGTCACTCCGACCACAAGAACACAACCCAGAGTTACACACACTCCTACACATGTAATTACTGCATTATGGTACACATCTGTGGATGGTGTATGACACATTGACAGCAAGTTGGAAATATACCACACTGGCAATCAGCAAATACATGCTGCCTATTTAAAAAAAAGACATTAATATATTTACCATGCAAACCAGCTGTGACCCCACATTCATAATGGATCTCCTAGTCAGTGAGCTGATCTGTCTCTGGACAGGGGAGACTGGGCCCTGGATCCATCACTCCTGCTTCTGGACACTTCACGTCTACATGCCCTGATCTCCTCATTTTACAGGAAAACACTGCGCTTGGTACTCATCAGCAGGGGCTCCTGACGCGGCCCGGCAGTCAGTGGCTGGTTAAAACAGCGGTGTGAGTTCCCAGTGGACATTTCTGAGGTGAAAAGTTGGTGAAACACCGTCGAGGCATTCGGGTGAAAACTTAGCTACGTTTGGTTGAAAAGTGAAAGTTTTCTAGCCTACCAGGGCAAAGTCAGGCTATAACCTGACCTATTTTGGGGTTAGTTAACGTAGTCAGTTTATATCCGAACATGACCCAAGCCAGATCTCCCCCCGTCTACCTGCGTAGATTCCAGCTTTTGCTCGCTGGGTTTTGTCTGAAGTGGGCCGTTTTGAGTGGAGTCAGCTCATGAAGTCCAGAATGATGTGTCAGGCGTGGAAGCACCTGACTGACAGGACCTACGCGCCCGCAGCGCGTGACTGACACAGCCCCTTCCGGAAGCCAGGCCAGAAAAAAAAACCCTTTTTCCTTGTCACATGTTGCCCCATCCCTGCACTTCTTGGTAAATTGTATTTGTCCTAATACTTTAGCTTAATCTTCTGCCTAGTTTGGCTTTGCAGATGTTAGACCAGGATAGTGTTCATTGTTCTCAGCTAGAAATAGCTGTACAAAATAAGTAATTGTACCTTACTGAACCCGTGTTCAGCAGTTGTCTACGATCATGAAAATGCACTTCTTGTACGTCGCTTTGGATAAAAACGTCTGCCAAATGAATGTAATGTAATGTAATGTAATGAGGCCCAGCGAGCGCTGAAGTGCAGAATGCGTTGGCGTTGACGGCGGGCGTGACCTGTGCCACACAGTCCAGTTGGCGGCTGCCATGGCTGATTGATTGCAGGTGCCGACAGCCAATAGCAAACCTGCTTTACATGCCTGCTCCTGAAGGACAGGCTGTGAAAAGTATTTTAGATTTATTTTCATTCGAATCCACGTTCAGTTTTTTTTTGGAGTCGCGCAATTACGGGGAGAAGGGCGGTTATGTTCTGATTCTGAGTAAGGGAAAGGTCACCCACCGGCAGGCAACCCCGCCGCAGCCCGCGCGCAAAGAGACGGAATGTTCTGGACCTGTCAGTCACTATGGGCAAAAAGCGCGCAAACGCGCGTTTCCATGACTGGAGACATCCAGACGGACATACATTGGCTACTAGCGCAAAAAGTAGAGAGAGAAAGACGGCCTCTCTGTCTGGTAGCTCCCTAGCTCCGTCTACCAGTTCATGCTCGTGCCGTCTGAATTAACTTTCCAGAGACGAGTTGCGCAACTCTTCCCCCGGTATATCCGCTGCCTGCGGTAAAGCCATGCGGATAACCCGCTCTTAACGTTCGCACGCGCAGCTGTCCCTCCACTCTGCTGTGAATCGCGTCAGAGAACAAATCATGACATGACGCCTCACGGGGAAAATGTCACCTTTAACTCCACAGACACTTAAACAGCGGGGGGAATTCGTTTATTAGGTTAGACAGCCTGATGCCGGGCGCATTATCTAACGCCGTCCATTCATTGCGCAAACACAAACGGGCGTTGTGGCGCGAGGGTGGCCGACAACAATGGATGTCTGTTGGTTCAGTATCTCTGTCACACGAACTAATCGTGATGCGCTTGTGGTACTGCGTGGAACGCTTGGATTGACGGCGACCGGTCGCTCCATTTCGTACCCACGTCTCTGCCGCGTCATACTCGAGGTCCCCGCGGAACGACGTCCCGACAGGGTCGTGGAAGCTGCCGACTACACGCGTACTTAATAACATGATTACAGAACACTTTGTTTAAAGTAGACTATAACGCGTGGTCATTTTTTTACACCACTCCCCCGTTGAAGGAATCTCAAGTTACCTGCATGCTAACTAGATCACGCATGGCTTTTACGGTTACTAATTTCTAAAACGTCCGAAAGCAGACCGAGAGTTTAATGTGCCTGCTAGCACGCACGCGTGCTGATAAATCCCCTCCAGCGCACAGACGCATTCACACACAGGGCCAGTGCAGTGGATTAAAAGGTTCTTTACTGTCCCTCGCGCAGGGGCAGGAGACAGAGATGGAGCTGCGGTCCCTGCGTCTCGTGCCTATTTAAAACCCAAGTGCACGTTTCCACTAGAACAGTGTTTGCTCGCGCCGCCTGAAAGCCAGCCAAAAAGATCGCGTCTGCGATGCGTCCTCCGATCTCGACTTACCTTGAATCGTCTGCTGATAGTAGACCAGTCCTTCACCGTCCCGGCGAGAAATTCAAACCCCCCTGAGCGATCCTGGTCCCGCAGCGAACTATCCGCGCGTACTCGATGCCAATCAAGTGGCCAGGTCTCGCCCCGCGATGACGTTTGGAAGCAAGGACCAATCGGCGACATGCAGTGCAGTACAGTCTCCGCCCATTTTGTTTTGGCTGTGCAGCGACCTGTGTGGTGATGTTAATTCCCTGTGACATACTGGACAGAAGGGCTACAGTGAACGAGTTGGGGAGAATAATGGCGACGACAATTCAGCCGCGCTAACTCAGCCGTTACTAACTACCAATAAAATTGTCTAAGCTATAACCTACACCGTAAAATGTCCAGTGTTCATCTAATTCCGCAGAATATAGACGAGTCCAACAGGGACCATATGCACTCTGTAAAGAGCTGACTTAACACTGGACGCTTTGCTGTGTACCCCTCTCAGAAATTATCATGTTGTTTTTAGATTCGTATCATTAGTTGCCATTGTTATTCTTAATCCTGCGATTCCATTTATTTTTTATTATGCTTTGTTTTTCCGGAAAAGATCAAACGAGTTTCAAGCTGCCTTTCTAGCAAGTCATGTCCAAAAAGTAAATCACAGAGGTTTCACTCGCTTGGGTGTTAATTTCAGATGATTAATACAAAAAAAGAGAGAATTACGGAGTATCCTTGGGTGTCATACGTGACGGAAGTAACAGCTCAGCGTTTGGGTTATGGAAGAGTGGGCCAGGTCATTAAGCTCAGGGTCACGAGGGTATCCGGCTTCTTCTGGAAGGAAGATAATGCAGGGCATGGGAGCTCAGTAAACGCCGATGGCTTATAACCGTGAATGTATGCCCTATGCGTTTAAACGCAAAAATCAAATGTGTCACTTTGCATTGCATGGATGATATATGTGAACAGACACAAGAATTCATCATTTATTCAATAATTGACGTGTGTGTGTGTGTGAGAGAGAGAGAGAGAGAGAGAGAGAGAGAGAGAGAGCATCCCCAGAAAAAATGAGTGTATATGGAAATACTGTAGCATTCAGATAGATAGATGACACAGAAACAGTGTATATTGTTTAAAACCGTACCAAAATGCATTGCAGTGATAGTATTGTAGTGTTGCATTGTGGTAACAGCGTCGACTGTTGGGCCAGCATGGAGGAGTGTTGGTTAGACCCTCTGCAGTGGGGTATATATGCTGTGGTGGCGAATGCACCGATTCTGAGCAGGCCTTTCTGTCCTCGTTACTTTCTTGGAGCCCATAAAGGCAACAGCACGCATTAGGCAGCCCGTTTTTAGACTGTGAATATTTTACAGTCGCGCCCCTTCGTTATCTGAAAAAAGAGCGCAGCACCTGGCAGAGCGTTCGCTGCTCTAAGAAACACGAACTAGTCTTTTGTTTTTGGCCCACAAGCGGAGGCATTTAATCAGAGTCCTGCTAACGTGCAGTGACGCGTTTTGCATTTGCGTTTTGCATCAGATTCTCCCGTTTGAGCTGAAATTCAGCGAGACACTACTGTATTTGTCCACCGGAGGGCGACGTTGCACCACTAATGACGGAAGCGACAACGCTCTAATCAATTTGGGGTTGCGCTGTTGACCGCGGTATTAATTAAAACGCTTTTTTGGTTTGAATTATATTTTCTAGAAAGTATGAAATTGTTGACTCAGTGCTTCGACGGGCCGGTTTGGATGCATTTTTCAAAAACGCACTTTTCAAAACGGTTTGGATGCATTTTTCATCTAGGTTGTGGCCGCACAGGGGATGCTGCTGTCAAGGTTTTAAGATGCCTCTAAAATGACTAGTTTCTGAGTCTGTTGACCCCACGTGAGAAGTGGAGCTCAGCGGGACAGTCCCTCTGACCTGGAAAACCATCTGTGGTGGATCAGCCCAGCAACGGAGAGTCCGGGGGGCCTTCCTGATCTTACCGAGACCAGTCTCACCCGCTCAGAACGCAGACTGCCCCAGACGGAACACTGTCAGAAATAGACTCTACGTAGCCTACTGCTAGTGGTGTATTACATGTGTGGTATGTTCTGATGCCCACATATGTAAAAGAAAAGAAAAAAAACAAACAAAAAGATTCTCTAGGGTTGAGACTGAAAGATTTGTATAAATACTGTTATTTGGGATGTTAGAAAACAGCAATGAAATTAATACCCGTCACCGAAAATTCTTGAACTGCGCGAACGACGCGTGTGGCCGTCCCCTGCATCCATGAGGCTTGCGTATATTTGACCACGAGGGTGCGCTTATACTCAGGAAACGGCCCTGACATCTCAGAATTTGAGCCGCGCGGTCGTCTGTCATTTACAAAGGGTTCGATGTTAGACCCTATTTCTTGGTACACTAACGGTACAGACGTCAGACACTTAAAAAAAAGCTCTACCATCTTTATTGTCGCATACTGTTAAGCTTCATTTGTCACGGCAGCAAAGATATAATTCAGTCCCCAAATCTGGTCCCGGAGAGCTGCAGGGTCTGCTGGTTTTTGTTACAGCTTAGCGCTTAATTGAATTTAGTCCACCCCCCTGAGAAGGACTACATGCTTTATTAGCAAGAATACCCGGCACATTTAAAAAACATTTTTACTGTTATTGTGGTTTTGTGTTTCAGGCATATGTATTGAGGTTCATTGATTTAAAGAATGAGTTTTTCTTTGTTCGTCTTGATGTTGAAATTTTGTTTATAATTTTTGTTTTAGGTAATGATGAGTTTTTGACTTGAATAAATTAATTTGTTTTAGTTGTTTTGGGAATTTTAAACCAACAAAGACACTGTTTAATTGTAAATTTCAAACAGCTGTTTGCACTGTTCAGCCTGCCTGCTCAATTGATTCAGAATTTCTTGCCTATTTTAAGGTGAAGACCGAAACCTGCAAACCCGACGGCTCTCCAGGGGACCAGGGCTGGGGACCCCAGATACAACTGGCGAAATCTCTTCTGCACGGCCGAGGAACGGGAAAATGCGGACGCAGCAGGTGACTGCGTTTCATTGGCGTGCTTTCCCTCCCTTTTCACCGTGACGGTTAACGGGATGACACCCGGAGATCAGCTCGTGAGGCGGAACCGTGTTATTGTTCAGAAGCCGCCCCGCGTGGATACGGGCCGCGGATCCAGATTAGATTTATAATCCCGCTGTTGTTTGAGGCTTGAACAAACAGTAAGCGACGCTGTCTTTTGAAAATTAATTTTAAAAGGGAACATCAAACGGTATCCCCCGGGGTCTGAACGGGTGCGCGCGTGTTGAATCGCGTGCGCGTTTAATGCATTAAACAACTCTGTGTCGCCCGAGACTGCTTTTTCTGGAAAGGCAGCGATCACACAGTGTATGCGTCAGGCTTTTAACTCCAGGCATTGAACGAACAGTATTATTCCAATAGTATAAGCAGACTTTGTTTTATTGGAGTAATTATGAGTAATTGAATTTTTTTGGTTCATTTTCCCCCCGGATATTACTAATAATATGCAGACCAGTGATGAAACTTATAAGTGTTGGCCTGGTCCATCTTTTTTTTTATCAATTCAGTGAGTGCAAACCTCTAAATGTGAGCTTGTTTCACATTTGACTTAGGTCCTTAATTTCACATGAAACAATTACCATTGGATTGGTTTTCCTTCACCTGTGTGAGAACCTTTCTGACTCCTGTAGAAGCTTCTGGAACTGAGGACCAAGCGTGGCAGACTGAGGGCTCACTGATGCTTTCAGCCTTCTGTGAACCAGAGTTAGCCCAGATGCTGCTGTCGTATTTCAGGCAGAATCTCTCTGAAGAGTTATTCATAAATATTTCATAAAACCAAGATGACAATATTTTACTGCGTGCAATTTCTGGCACAATGTAAGAACCTGTGTTTATGTACCTTTGTTTATGTACCACCTGTGTTCACACTCACCCGGAGTTTGCCGGTGGCTGAAGAACAGAGTGAAATACTGTTATCCTGTGTTTTTTAAATTGTGGTCTATCACTGTTACAACTGAAATATGACTCCTGTTGAAGGGCCGGGACTATATTTAATATTTTCAGCTGTCATTCTTTGCTGTCTATTTATGACACCGATCTACTGCTTGATTCAGCCATATTTTCTGGCTGATATCAAGCCGCACCTTCCTGGTAATAATGACAGTGTTATAAAGTATCGGTATTTTAGAGCTGTACTGTCTAACAACACCATGGGAAGATCAAAGAGGTCATCTTTACATAATGACTTTTAATAGCACAGTTTTACTTTACAGTTAAGTATAACGGTAATGCACTGATATTTGGCTTAAATAAGACTATGTACTGCCATGAGCTGAGGTGGCTCTTATGATGAATTGATGGCTCCATGCAGCTTTTGACCCCCAGGTGCTGGCGGTAGGAGGGCAGCCATGTTGGTGAGGTCAGTGTTCGGCAGTCTGGCGGCCATGTTGATAAGGTCAGGGTTTGTTGTTACAGGGGTGAGACGGCAAAACTGAAGACACCAAGTACAGACGAGATAGACACATTTTATGATGTCACCACATAGATGGTTCCACGTATCTGGAGAGAGAGGAACAGACAAAAGGATCAACAAAAGGATCAAAACCTCTTAAAGAGTGATTGCACTCACTGTTCCAGCCTGGCTCCGCCTACTAGACAATTTAGGGAAAGTGGGCGTGTCCATCTCATTTGCATAAAGTATTCCATATTAAAATAAATTAATACACGCAGCTGCAGCTGGCTCATGAAACTTCGATCAAACTGTCAAACTAGAGGCTCCAGATCAAATATAAATCAAGATTCAGAAATTACATGAACTGTTTCTCCCTTGAAATATTTTCAAAAACATATTTTAGTGGTGCCGGCGGTGTTCCATCGCATTAAAACGTAAACTGACAAATTTGTGGGAGGCAGCAATTTTCCAGCTGATTATCTGGATTGACATCTACATGTTATAGTAGTATTCCAAGTTAGCACCAATACATTTTCTACCATTTCATTATGCAGTAGTCATACAAACATGTTTACAGGAAAACAAAAAAGTGATCTCGGGTGTAATTAAGCAAGTTAACTTTTGTTGCAACAAAAATCTTTCTATGTAAATGAATCACTGCTGTAAGTATACACACACGCACACGCACACGCACACGCACACGCGCGCGCAGTACCGTGATCGGGGGCTGGTTCCTGTGCTTTCACTCAGCAGAAGCTCTGTAAGCAGGGTGTCGTCACTGGATCTTTTTCCGTACCTGAGAAAATGAGCGGATCAGTCTCACCTGTCTGTTAATGACACAGCCAGCCTGTTCCTGACTGGGTCAGTCCTGTCTGTTAATGACACAGCCAGCCTGTTCCTGACTGGGTCAGTCTCATCTGTCTGTTAATGACACAGCCAGCCTGTTCCTGACTGGGTCAGTCCACTGTCTGTTAATGACACAGCCAGCCTGTTCCTGACTGGTCAGTCTCATTGTCTGTTAATGACACAGCCGCCTGTTCCTGACTGGGTCAGCTCACCTGTCTGTTAATGACACAGACGGCCTGTTCCTGACTGGGTCAGTCATGTCTGTTAATGACACAGCCAGCCTGTTCCTGACTGGGTCAGTCTCATCTGTCTGTTAATGACACAGCCAGCCTGTTCCTGACTGGGTCAGTCCTGTCTGTTAATGACACAGCCAGCCTGTTCCTGACTGGGTCAGTCTCACCTGTCTGTTAATGACACAGCCAGCCTGTTCCTGACTGGGTCAGTCCTGTCTGTTAATGACACAGCCAGCCTGTTCCTGACTTGGTCAGTCTCATTTGTCTGTTAATGACACAGACGGCCTGTTCCTGACTGGGTCAGTCATGTCTGTTAATGACACAGATGGCCTGTTCCTGACTGGGTCAGTCCTGTCTGTTAATGACACAGTCAGCCTGTTCCTGACTGGGTCAGTCTCACCTGTCTGTTAATGACACAGTCAGTCTGTTCCTGACTGGGTCAGTCTCACCTGTCTGTTAATGACACAGCCAGCCTGTTCCTGACTGGGTCAGTCTCACCTGTCTGTTAATGACACAGCCAGCCTGTTCCTGACTGGGTCAGTCCTGTCTGTTAATGACACAGACGGCCTGTTCCTGACTGGGTCAGTCCTGTCTGTTAATGACACAGCCAGCCTGTTCCTGACTGGGTCAGTCTCACCTGTCTGTTAATGACACAGGCAGTCTGTTCCTGACTGGGTCAGTCTCATCTGTCTGTTAATGACACAGCCAGCCTGTTCCTGACTGGGTCAGTCATGTCTGTTAATGACACAGCCAGCCTGTTCCTGACTGGGTCAGTCCTGTCTGTTAATGACACAGACGGCCTGTTCCTGACTGGGTCAGTCCTGTCTGTTAATGACACAGTCAGTCTGTTCCTGACTGGGTCAGTCTCACCTGTCTGTTAATGACACAGCCAGCCTGTTCCTGACTGGGTCAGTCTCATCTGTCTGTTAATGACACAGTCAGCCTGTTCCTGACTGGGTCAGTCTCATCTGTCTGTTAATGACACAGCCAGCCTGTTCCTGACTGGGTCAGTCTCACCTGTCTGTTAATGACACAGCCAGCCTGTTCCTGTTTATTTTCACCTGCATCCTGAACATAAATACTCCTCAATACCTGATTATTTTTTCCCAAAAGAGAAAATGAAGTTAGTGTCCCTGTACGAATAGTTCAATGAGTGAAGGTTCTGGACTGAGACTTTTTACCAGTAAATAGCGAAGACTGAAAATGATAATAATTTTAGACGATGCCTGCTCATAAAAATGGGTAATTATTGCAGGTGGACTGCCTGGGCAGAGGCTGCACGCTCAAGCTGATGCGTGAGGCTTGTTTACGTTCGTTTTCATAATCCCCTTCAGCCGTCTGATTATTCCTCCTTAATATGATGACACGTTCAGCAAGGAGCAGGGTTTCGGGTTTCCCTTATTTCACAGAAAAGCCTAATTTCATAAACGTGTGCCAGGCTAAGTTAATCAGCCAGCGATGTGTTAATTAAAACTAGAAATGCATGACATCAGAGCTTCATGCATAAACCACCAGAAATCTCTTTAACAAGATCACCTCCAAGGCACCGCGTGACATTAAATAAATTGAATTAATTTCTAAAGATTTTCCATTTTGCTACTTCCCATGAATGTGTTTGCTTAGAATAAAATAAATTATCTGTTTCATGTTTTTATCATAACACCCAAGAATCTTTTGGTTAGCACTGTATATATTACCTCTGAGTGAGATATATTTCAGGCTTTCAACTTTTAGTTTGCATATAATTACTGTCATTATTAATGTTGTTGTTTTTATTATTATTATTATTATTATTATTATTATTATTATTAATAATAAGAAAAAGAAGAATTTTCCCTTCAAATAAAACACAATTGTAATATATATATATATATATATATATATGTATATAAATACAAATGTGGGCAGTATTTAATAACACTATATCTCACGTCTCCTGAACCTAGTCCAACATAGTCCTAGTGCGTTTCTCTAGAGTAGGTGTTCGCGCAGCTGGGTCCGCGCCCGAGACTCACCTCTGCCGCGTGATGAGGTTGATGTAGTGTCTCAATGCGGAGTAATATTTGGCGAGTTCCTCGGCGGGTGCGTCCTCTCCAGGGTTGTCCGGTTTGGACGGGTATCCTTCCGCCAACGTGCCAATGCAGATAAGTATGCAGACCGCCAACATCACCATGCCCATCCGCGTGCCAAGATTCAGACGCATCTTCAAGTCACGGGGCGCGAGGAACAGGGGAGGCGGGGAAATACTGTTTAAAACACGTGAACGGACTTCCGTTCTCACCTTTCATGACAGAGTAACTAAAACATTTTTTCTTTTATTTGCGTTATCAAAATCAAGCAATAAATCGATTAATTAAATGCGCATTCCGGCACGGGCTATAGGGCGTATTCAGTGGTAGCACAGGTAGGTAGCCTATTGCAAGGAGTTCACGTAAATTAAGTAGAGAGCTAGTTAGTTGTTGCGCTTTTTCTAGAGGGAATAAAACATTTAATAGGAAAACTATTTTGTAAGTGAGAGAAATTAAAATTACTTTTTGTCCCTTTAACAATTTGTCGAGATGAACTGAAAATACACCAGAAAATAGACAGACTTTATGACGGTCACTGAAAATATTTTCAGACATTGAAAATAAGATTATGACAAAAGAAAGAAGACAAAGTAAGCACTTTATCCAAAATATAGAGAGAAAGTAAAATGACCCCTTTACCGGTTCTTTCTCTTTACAAGTTTGAGATTAAATGAGTTTATTCAGTCTGAAGATTTAACATTTAACGACTGGCCGGTTCAGATCTCACCAAGACCGTCTCTGCGTGCCGTGTTCATCAGCGTAATTAGCCTGTAACGCAATCAGTACTGCGGAGTTCTCCTGAATACGGTCTTTAAGAATCTTCTTTTAAAACCGCGTTTCCTCTCAAAACTGAATAAAACGAAAAATGCATTTTTAATGTATTTTAATTTTTGAACAGTTTAAATATTAAGTTTGGATATTGATTGAGACTAGAGTTGCCACACGTTATTGGGGCCATATCGTTACATAGCAACATTCTCAGTGATAAAAATCAAATTCATTGTCAAAGAGAGACACTATGCGTTCTGAGATGTACGCAACTGGTGTTAATTTTACACTGAACATTTTGCTCTGTGTAAAAGTTAGGGGTAGACATCGTTCGCCAAGTAGCCGTTGGATCAATCGTAGGAGAATTTAAACTTAGAATTTCTAACCTTTACATTACAGAAAAGGCTAGTTAGAAATGACTGAAAGTTTCGATCAAAATGACAGTGTGTGGAGACGATACAAATGATTAACTTTTTTATCTCTGCAATTCTCCGTACATCTCTGTTATTTAGTGTAAATAACATCGGATAACAGGATATTTAGTACATTTTTCTGTTTGCAATCGTGTTTATTTCTCCCTGTCCACGTTTCAGCGAAAATAGATACTAGCAAAGTAAAGTGCCGTAAAAAATAAAGTTATTTTTTGTTACTCACATTGAGTTGATGATTGAGTTTTCCGCGGTCCCGTTTCCCCGGTGCGCTTTGTACGGTTTCGCCCATGCTACCGTTTTTATAGTGCGAGCGCGAGGGTGAGCGAGGGAGGGGGGCACTCGCTCACGCTCCAGCGAACGCAATTCTCTTATCGCAGCGGTGCAAAGCGAGGGGACGCGTCACCGGCTAAGCTGTCATCGCCCGTTTAAAACAACATTTACGATAAAAAGTGATTGGTTTTTGTCGGTAGTCAAGAGAGGGAGGGGGTCTTTTTTCCTCGTGCATCCACTCAAAACTCGTGTAATTAGGTGGAATGAAATGGCGAAGTGCGTGTCGCACAAAGGGAAGCCGCGATTTGTAAATTAGTCGCTCAATTTTATGTATCTCATTGTCGACCGGATGACAATTTCCATCCCAATTCAGATAATATTATTTAGCCGTAAATAGATCTCGGAAAATGGGAAAGCCTATTTCAATATTTGTGAGAGTGTGATTAAATACGTGGTGTAAATACACTGTAAACAAGCATTGGAAAAAAAAACAGAATTTACATTGAGCCAGTCTAATAATTGTTATAAATTAATAAATAAATAAACAAATAAATAAACGTTTTTTTTCCTTCAAAAACAACACTCTGAAGCTTTGCTTAAA
Organism: Anguilla rostrata; assembly: GCF_018555375.3. Classification (NCBI taxonomy): domain Eukaryota; kingdom Metazoa; phylum Chordata; class Actinopteri; order Anguilliformes; family Anguillidae; genus Anguilla; species Anguilla rostrata. Next base: position 56,262,841 of record NC_057940.1, read on the forward strand.
TGATTCTCTGCTTCACACGGATGATGAGAAAACTAATGGATTTTCTGCATATGAACATTCCACACCGGCGGGAAGGGTGAGCCGGTCCCCTTTTATCTGGTTTCAGGGGGTCCGTTTCTGTCAGCATCAAGCACAAAGAGGAGTGTGGGCATTTTCCGTCCCTTCTGGTCATGTGTCCATTATTCCCAGGAAATATGTTTCATAGGATATTATTTTAATGTGTTTCATATTATATACAATCTCCCTTTACCCAGATTTGAAATGAATACACACACTCACACATACACACACACACACACACACAATGTTTTTTCACAGTAGATTGCTCATTTCAATCTGTGTATGTGTGTAATTGATCATCACGGTTGTCAGAGCTTAACATGTGATTGTTTGAATGACAGACGAGAGAAAGTGCATCTGAGTGCGTGTGTGTGTGTGCGTGTTTATTGTTTGTGTTTGAGTGTGTGTGTGTGTGCGCGCGCGTGCATGTGTATGTGTGTGCTTGTGTGTGTGTGTGTGTGTGTGTGCGTATGTGTGCGTGTGTGTGTGTGTGTGCACGTGTTTGTATGTGTGTGCTTGTGTGTGTGTGCTTTATCCAAAGCGCTTTACAATTGATGCCTCTCATTCGCCAGAGCAGTTAGGGGTTAGGGGTTAGGTGTCTTGCTCAAGGACACTTCAACATGCCCAGGGCGGGGTTTGAACCGGCAACCCTCCGACTGCCAGACAATCGGTCTTACCTCCTGAGCTATGTCGCCCCTATGTGTATGTGTGCGTGTGTGTGTGTGCACATGTGTTTGTATGTGTGTGCTTGTGTGTGTGTGTGCACGTGTGTTTGTATGTGTGTGTGCATGTGTGTGTGTGCACGTGTGTTTGTATGTGTGTGCTTGTGTGCGTGTGTGTGTGTGTGTGCATGTGTGTTTGTATGTGTGTGTGCATGTGTGTGTGTGCACGTGTGTTTGTATGTGTGTGCTTGTGTGCGTGTGTGTGTGTGTGTGCATGTGTGTTTGTATGTGTGTGCTTGTGTGTGTGTGCATGTGTTTGTATGTGTGTGCTTGTGTGCGTGTGTGTGTGTGTGTGTGCGTGTGTGTGCGTGCCAGTGGGCTGCAGGTGGTGTACTGAGGGCTTTTATAACCTTCGTAGCCCATAGTGCTGTGGAAACAGCTCAGTTATTTCCTTCGAGAAAAGTCAAATTTTTTAACGCAAAATGCGAAAGAGGATACAAAAACCTCCCCTTATAAGAGTCATAACTCCTCCCCCTATAGGAGTGATAACCCCACCCCCTATAGGACTTTTAACTCCACCCCCTGTAGGACTCAAAACTCCACCCCCTGTAAGACTCATAACTCTACCCCCACAGCTGTCCCTGTCCCACTCTACACCATAAAGGTGTCCCTGTAACTCCACCCCCACAGGTGTCCCTATAACTCCACCCCCACAGGTGTTCCTGTTACTCCACCTATAAAGTTGTTCCTGTAACTCTGCCCCTACAGGTGTTCCTGTAACTCCGCCCCCACCGGTGTCCTTGTAACTCCACCCCTGAGTGTGCTTCTGTTACACGAGTCCCAGGTTTGATTTCATTGGCCAGATGGTGGTTTAGGAGTCACCTTCCGCCCTGTTTCTGTCTGTCTGTACGTCCCTCCTGTGTGTCCGTCCCAAACGCCCGTCCTTCCCTCCGTTTGAGGTCTGACAGGCACGCGCGCGCAGATCAAGATCACACGGAAGATAGGGTTTCAGAAACACGGCGTGCGTCCTGACACGCGCTTCTGTGAGATATCTGCTCACTCTCTCTCCCTCTCTCCCCCTCTCTCCTTCTCTCTCTCTTTCTCTCCCTCTCTTCCGCCCTCTCTCTCTTTCTCTCCCCCCCTCTTTCTCTATCTCTCTCTCTTTCCCTCTCTCCCCCTTGCTCTCTCTCTCTTTCATTCCCTCTCTAAATACCACCAGTTGATTAAATGCCCGACCAGAGAGGAGAACACTTTAGATCACTACTACAGTACAATCAACCGTGCCTATCACGCCGTCCCCCGCGCTGCACTGGGACACTCTGACCACATCATAGTCCACCTGATTCCTGCATACAGGCAGAAATTAAAACTCTGCAAACCTGTTGTGAGGACATCTAAGAAGTGGACCAGTGAAGCTATGGAGGATCTTCGCACGTGCTTGGACTGTACTGACTGGGATGTTTTCAGGACTGCTACCATCAGTCTGGATGAGTACACAGAGGCTGTGACATCATACATCAGCTTCTGTGAGGACAGCTGTGTACCATCACGCACCAGGGTTATCTACAACAACGACAAACCCTGGTTTACAGCTAAACTCAGACAGCTAAGGCTGGCAAAGGAGGAAGCATTTAGGAGTGGGGACAAGGACCGGTTTAAAGAGTCTAAATACAGGTTTAGCAAGGCGGTGAGAGATGCTAAACGACTGTACTCTGAGAAACTCCAACAGCAGTTCTCAGAAAACAACTCGGCCTCTGTCTGGAAGGGCCTCAGACAGATCACCAACTACAAACCGAAAGCCCCCCACTCCACTAATGACTTGCACCTGGCCAACGACCTGAATGAGTTCTACTGCCGATTTGAAAGACAATGGGACAGTCCTGACACCATCCCCCGTGAACCCATTCACCAGCTCCAGACCACCAGCTCCTCCTCCCCCATCTCAGCAGGAGCCCGGGCCTCTCTACAATCACCCACTTCAGAGGCCCCCTCCCCTATCACAATGACAACTCTCTCCCTCCTGGAGCGGGACGTTAACAGACTATTCAAATGGTAAATGGACTGCATTTAGACCGCAATTGATGCCTCTCATTCGCCAGAGCAGTTAGAGGTTAGGGGTTAGGTGTCTTGCTCAAGGACACTTCGACATGCCCAGGGCAGGGTTTGAACCGGCAACCCTCCGACTGCCAGACAATCGGTCTTACCTCCTGAGCTATATCGCCCCTATTCAAAAGACAGAACCCCCGCAAAGCAGCTGGACCAGACTCTGTCTCTCCCTCCACCCTGAAGCACTGTGCCGATCAGCTGTCTCCGGTGTTCACAGACATTTTTAACACCTCACTGGAGACATGCCACGTACCAGCCTGCTTCAAGACCTCTACCATTATCCCCGTCCCCAAAAAAACAAGGACCGCAGGACTCAATGACTACAGACCCGTCGCCTACCCTGTGGTAAGTCTTTGGCGCCTTGTACTTCCCTCAAACCATCACGACCCACCTGGACCCGCAGTGACGAGCACGTCTGTGCTGAACATGCCCTCCACTTCATCCCAGCACTGCACGCAGGAGACCTCATGCAGGATCTGATTTGGACTTCAGCTCGCCTTCAATACCATCATCCGGCTCTACTACAGGACAAGCCTCCCACTCCTCCATCACCTGCAGTGGTCACGCTCTGTCTGACAGGAGCACACGTGAAGCTGGGCACGACTCCGACTTCCCGCATCAGCACCGGCTCCTGGCTGCACTTCTGCCTCCTCTCCCTGTACCAATAGCTGCACCTCCAGTCCAGTCAAGCCCTGAGTTTGCAGAACGACACACCTCTGGACTCATCTCTGTGATGAGTCCCCTACAGGCAGGAGATGAACTCTGGTCCAGTGCAGCCAAAAAACCTAGCTCACCTAAAACAGTAGAGATGGTTGTGGACTTCAGAAGGAACGCAGCCCCACCCGCCCCCATCACCCTGCATGACTCCCCAGTCGACACTGTGGAGTCCTTCTGCTTCCTGGGCACCATCATCACCCAGGACCTCAAGTGGGAGCTGAACAACCTTCCTCACCAAGAAGGCTCAGCAGAGGATGTACTTCCTGCGGCAGCTGAAGAAGTTCAACCTGCCAATGACAATGATGGTGCACTTCTACACTGCCATCATTGAGTCCATCCTCACCTCCTCCATCACCATCTGGTACGCTGCTGCCACTGCCAAGGACAAGGGCAGACTGCAGCGTATCACTGAGAGGGTGATTGGCTGCAATCTGCCATCCCTCCAGGACCTGCACACCTCCAGGGCCCTGAGGCGGGCAGGAAAGATTGTGGCCGACCCCTCCCACCCTGGACACAAACTTTTGCAAACACTCCCCTCCGGCAGGAGGCTGCGGTCCATCAGGACCAAAACCTCACGTCATAAGAACAGTTTTTTCCCGACTGCAGCTGGCCTCATCAACAAGGCCCGGGACCCCCACTGATACCACTGACACTGTACTGTTATCCTGACCCCCACGGACACCAACAGACAGCACCTGTACTTAAAATCACTTTATCCCCTTGCACTATTGTTATTGTTTTGCACTATGTTTATGTTTATGTTATGTTATGTCTGTTATGTTTTTTACTGCACTATGTTCATCTTACTCTATTTATCTTATTTTATGTTCACTGTTACGCACCACCTGACCAAAACAAATTCCTTGTATGTGTAAACCTACTTGGCAATAAACCCGATTCTGATTCTGATTCTGATTCTGATTCTTCCTCTCTCCCTCTCTTTCCCTCCCTCCCTCCCTCCCTCTAACCCCCCCCCCCCTCTCTCTTTCTCTCCCGTATCAATGCCAGCATCTGTGATTCGGAGATTTCAGTCTGTGACCATATAATTATTCCTGACAGCCAGTCAAGGCACGATGGCACTGTCTGGCAGGATTGGCATTTCTGTTCTCTGTCTCCTCTTTGTTTTTTTGTTTTTTTAACAACACTACGGTAGCGATCAATACGTCAGTCTCCAGTGACGCGGACAAGGAAACGTTACGTTTCCATCTGCAGCCATAGAAGTACACACGTGAGAGATGTAATCATTTGTATGTGTCAGAGGAGTCAGGGGAGTCAGATGAGTCAGAGGAGTCAGATGAGTCAGAGGAGTCAGGGGAGTCGGAGGAGTCGGAGGAGTCAGGGGAGTCAGACGAGTCATGTTAAAATTTTGATTTATTTGTGGGAAGAGCAGGTTATCAGAAAGTAAGCTGGGAACAGGACCGTCTTTGCTGTATGAATGCCCGTAGACTCCTTTATCTGTGAAGAGTTGAGTCACAAGCCTTCTTTCCTGCGTGAGTAAAGATTCAGAACCTTTCTGCACAGGAACACCAGCAGTGCATTCACACAGGACTCAGATCTCCCTCCTCTCTACCTCTCTCTCCACCTCTCTCATTCTCTCTACTTCTTTCTGTGTCTCTATCATTCTCTCTGTACCTCTCAATCTTTCTCTATACCTCTATCTCTATATATCTCAGTCTCTCTCCATACCTCTCTCTACACTTTCTCACTCTCGTCTCTGATGATAATGCGGGTGAAATCCTTCCTTGCCAACAGTAGTCAGATTTGTGTGTTTTTGTGTTGTATGTGTGTAATAAAAATTAGCCAGTAATGATTTCAGTGTTTGTATGAGTGCAGTCTGGTAGGTTCTAGCGGTAGCGGGGTGGGGGCAGGGCAGGGCAGAGGGGGGGGGGGGGTCCAGCGAAGCTGTTCAGCCCTACCACTGTGTTTCTGACAGCAGGGTCGAACAGAACCAGACCAGACGTAGCTCAGAGGCCCACAGGCGGGAGGCTGGACGCGTCCAAGGCGGTGGGCTGGCGTTCATCCCGCAGAGAGGCGGGTAAAGCGCGTTCGTCCTCCCTGCGCTTCCTGTATCTGCACGGGAGCACAAAGTCTTACGGCTGACAGGCAAGATGCCCCTGATACCGTTTGTCTCTGAGTCCTTCGAAGGACATTAAAAGCCCCTTGTGGATAATTCCCCCCCCCCCCCCCCGGGTCTGTGTAGATGGCAGGTATGCACGCGGACGTCTCATTTTTATCCAAATGGCGATCATGTCAATGGATTTTATTCCTTCTTTCCCGGAAAAAAAAACCCAAAACAAAATGGCTGTCTGTCCTCTATTCAGTTACATGTTCAACTCAAACGGCTTCCTGTTGGTGTGTTAAATCCCCGCGTAGCGCCTTGACTAATTACCCAGCAGGCCGAGCGTTTGGGACGCTGCGGAACTGGTGACCGCAGAGGTCCACGAGTGGAAGGAGCTTGCGTGAACTTCGCCTGACCTTCACCTGACCTTCCCCTGACCTTCCCCTGACCCCTTCCCAGCCAGGTTTCTGGCGGAGCGGTCCCTCCGCGTTGGTGACCGTTGCACACACTCACACACACACACACACACACACACACTCACACACACATACACACACACACTCACACACACACACACACACACACACACATACACACACACACACACACACACACACACACACCACACACCACACACACACACACACACTCACACACACTCCACACACACCACACACACACACACACACACACACATACACACACACACACACACACTACACACACACACACACACATACACACACACACATCACACACTCACACACCACACACACTACACACTCACACACTCCCACACACATACACACACACACACACATACACACACACACACACACACACACACACACATACACACACACACACACACACACACTCACACACACACACACACACACACACACTCATACACACACTCACACACACTCACACACACACACTCACACACACATGCTCACATACACAGAGTCACACACACACACACACACATGCACACATACACAGAGTCATACACACACACACACACCTCACACACACACACACACACACCCCCACCACACACATCACACACACACACCACACACACACACACACACATCAAAACACACACTCACACACACCTCTCATACACACACACACACACACACACACTCACACACTCTCACACACACTCACACACTCTCACACACACTCACACACACACTCTCATACACACACAACACACACACACACACACACTCACACACACACTCACACACACACACACACACTCACACACACACACACACACACACACACACACTCACACACACACACACACACACACACACACACACACACACACACACACACACACACACACACACACTCTCACACAGCTCCATGTCTTGTTTGCTGACCAGGCTCTTGGGTGAGTACGCAGACTCAGGGTCTGCTTCGTTTCCTAATGTGCAGCAGAGTGTTTCTCTCTGAAGTGGTGCCGTTGTGTCCTGCAGTTCAAAATCCACACTTAGCATTTCATTCCATTTTCTCTCCTCCACACACAGACAGCTTCTCTCTGCGGGAATGTCATCTTTTTATTTTCCCTGTGGCTGCTTTTTCTTGCCATTTACCGAATTATTTGTCTAAGTTTTTTTCCCCCGTGTCTTTTGAAAAGGAAAAATAGTCTTTGTCGGTCTGAAGTGTTTTGCTGAAGCTGTGTTCTGATATCATTTTCGGTAGAAAAGGGTGTAAATGGGGAACTTTCTGTGCCTTTTACAGACATAAACTCTTCTGTCTCCAGCTCTGATTGCTCTAAGATCACCTGCACAGGCTGGAACTCGCAGCTTAAACATGTATGAGCAGACCTTGGGCAGGAAAGAGAGCTTCTTCTCTGAACACTTAGTGTGTGTGTGTGTGTGTGTGTGTGTGTGCATATGTATGTATGTGCGTATGTGCGTATGCGAGTATGTCTATGTGTGTGTGTGTGTATGCTTGTGTGTGTTCAGGAGGTATGGCAATCACTAATATGTGTGTATAAGGGTGTGTGTGGAAGGGCAAGTATCAAATCAAATCAAATTTATTTATATGGCGTATTTCACAAACAGTTGTCACAGTATGCTTCACAGACAACCGTGGGAGCAAACTAAAACCCCCACAGGAGACCAAACCCCCCACAGGAGACCAAAACCCCCACAGTAGACCAAACCCCCCACAGGAGACCAAACCCCCCACAGGAGACCAAACCCCCCACAGGAGACCAAAACCCCCCACAGGAGACCAAAACCCCCCACAGGAGACCAAAACCCCCACAGGAGACCAAAACCCCCCACAGGAGACCAAACCCCCCACAGGAGACCAAAACCCCCCACAGGAGACCAAACTCCCCGCAGGAGACCAAACCCCCCACAGGAGCAAGACTTGTAGGACTGTGCTGTTTGTCAGTACTTCATGCTGGGTGCTGGGGTAACTGCATCGGTCACAGTCAGCTGGACATCCCTATAGGCTCATCACACAACAGCGCCCCCTCTGGCCAGCCGAGCGCCTGCAGGCTGTCTGCTTCGGCTGCGCAGTGTGATGACCTCACTGGGTGGGGTCTGCAGACGTGTCTGCAGGAAACGCGGAGCGCCATTCGAAACCAGCGATGCTCGGCCAAACGGGTAAAAAGAGGGAAAAAATCAGCGAAAAGCAGAAAAAATGTCACACCGGCAAAGTCAATTACTGCATGAAATAAGGGCCGAGAGATTACTGTCTTACCCACTTATTCAACACGCGGAAACGAAACATTAAAAAACGAAAAAACAATCAGGAGCGGGAGAGCACATGATTGCGCTTTTTAACGTCCCACTTGTGCGTTTCGGTAATTACTCTTCCAGCCCAGGTAGGGCAGGGGTGGGGGGCCACAGGGGACCGTTTCACTCATCCAAAAAAAAAACTGTCTCATGTGTTTGGCACAGGTGCATTCTAGGTAGTTCAGGAGCGGGAGGATTAGGCTGCACCATGGAAGACCGGGAGCTGGGGGGAGGTATGGGCAGTGGGGTTTTAGGGGTATGTGAGGGGCAGTGGGGTTTTAGGGGTATAGTGGGGGCAGTGGGGTTTTAGGGGTATAGTGGGGGCAGTGGGGCTTTAGGGTATAGTGGGGGCAGTGGGGCTTTAGGGGTATAGTGAGGGGCAGTGGGGTTTAGGGGTATAGTGGGGGGCAGTGGGGCTTTAGGGGTATAGTGGGGGCAGTGGGGCTTTAGGGTATAGTGGGGGCAGTGGGTTTTAGGGGTATAGTGAGGGGGGGGGGCAGTGGGGCTTTAGGGGTATAGTGGGGGGCAGTGGGGCTTTAGGGGTATAGTGGGGGCAGTGGGGTTTTAGGGGTATAGTGGGGGGCAGTGGGGCTTTAGGGGTATAGTGGGGGGCAGTGGGGCTTTAGGGGTATAGTGAGGGGCAGTGGGGCTTTAGGGTATAGTGGGGGGCAGTGGGGCTTTAGGGTATAGTGGGGGGCAGTGGGGTTTAGGGGTATAGTGGGGGCAGTGGGGCTTTAGGGGTATAGTGGGGGGCAGTGGGGCTTTAGGGATATAGTGGGGGCAGTGGGGCTTTAGGGGTATAGTGAGGGGCAGTGGGGCTTTAGGGGTATAGTGGGGGGCAGTGGGGCTTTAGGGGTATAGTGGGGGGCAGTGGGGCTTTAGGGGTATAGTGGGGGCAGTGGGGCTTTAGGGTATAGTGGGGGCAGTGGGGCTTTAGGGGTATAGTGGGGGGCAGTGGGGCTTTAGGGGTATAGTGGGGGCAGTGGGGCTTTAGGGGTATAGTGGGGGCAGTGGGGCTTAGGGGTATAGTGGGGGGCAGGGGCTTAGGGTATAGTGGGGCAGTGGGCTTTAGGGGTATAGTGGGGGCAGTGGGGCTTTAGGGTATAGTGGGGGCAGTGGGTTTAGGGGTATAGTGAGGGGCAGTGGGCTTAGGGTATAGTGGGGCAGTGGGGTTTAAGGCTGCAGTGCAGGGGGAAGGCAGTGGGGGGAGGGGGGGCAGTGTGGTCCTTTTCAGTGTGTACAGGAGAGGAGAGAAGAAGGAGTTTGGTAGAAGTCTGTTTCAATGCTTCCCTGCATTCACAGAGCAGAGAGCTGAATCAAAGCAAAACTCCCCACAGAAGAACAGAGCATCTTCAGCGGGACAAAGGCCAGAAGCATGTGGAGAACCCCCCCTCCTGACCCCCCCCCCGCCCACCCAACCCCCCTGTGTTTGATGGGCCTTTCATAACACGAGGAAGAATCAGTTCTAACACTCTGCAGGTGCAAACAGCGCTTAGACCTGAACCCTTAATTCAGTGTGTGCCCAGCAAGGCTTTCTCCCCTGAGAAAACACACAGAATACAAACCTGACCTGCTTTTAGCACTTCACTGTTGATCTTTAGCAGATTCAGAAAAAAAGGCCTTTTCTCTCCCTCCACTGCTATAGAGTTGACTCACACCTTGCTGCCCATTACTCTCTCTCTATCGCTCTCTCTCTCTCTCATATCCTTCCTGTGTTCTTTGATATTTCTATTCAAGCGCCTCAATGCATTCTGGGATAAGACAGTTCTTTAGGTCTGACAGGTGAGGGAAACTCGCGGAGGCGGTGGCCAATCAGCACGGCCCTAACTCACGACCAGCATTCCGTAATGAGAGCACGTCTGTCGCCACTGCTTAACTTTAAAAGAAAAAAAACTAAACTCTTTGTCCCGCTCTCTCACGATTCTCTCTCCTTTATCACTCCCACTCTCTAAAAACACAGGGAGGCTCCCCCTCAGGTGCCTGGTATGTGCTCTCTCCCCAGACCAATAAGGACAGCCGCCTGCAGCCTCTGACAGGGCTGGAGGGTCATGTGATCAGAGTCGGCGAAAACAAGGTTGCGCCTGAAATGTTTTGATGTTCTACGCTGAAGACAAACTTCAATACCCCAACTTTTCAGGAGTTAGGGAACTGAGGGATAGACGACCTGTGGCAGCAAATCCACAAAGTCGTTGTGTATTTGAAATAGAAATAGAGCCACCCTCATCTTGGCCCTTGAGTTAAAAGGAGAGTTGTGCAGACTGGACGAATTCAGCACCTACATTTGGAAAAGATACGTAGTCAAAATTTGTGATAAGATTCTGTTTTTACATGATTTTTAAAAAGTTATAACCAGAGGGATTTGGGTTCATATCCTAAGGTGTGGGGGCACAGTCACTATTACCTGTGTGAACAGGTAACAGGTGATCTCCTGTGAGCTCGTGTGATAGATTATTGAGACCCAAACGGAGCTTTGGCCGACGTGTTTGCGGTGAATCGCGTCTGCCTGATCTTGCCTCCCTGGCGCGGTTCTGGCTTTAAATGCCTCGGTTAATGCGAGACGCACCGGAGAAAAAATAAAAATGAATTTGAATGTTGTACTTTAAGCTTGTGATGTGAAACGAGGCTCAGCGCTTAGCGGTAAATGAGATTACTCCGTGACTGGCGGGCTGCCGCTGGGCTCGATTGAGACGTATGTGCGAGGGGTACGAACCTCGCAGTTCGCGCGTCTGTCAGACCCTGCGCCTCGACAAATCCGTAGATTTCGACCCAGGCATGAAACGGCCATCCCGTTTTTCCATCCCGTCCTCCCTCTCACTTTCCGGGGGGGGGGGGGCGATCAAACACTCACGTCTGTCGCTGTGACGTTAGCGGAAAAAAAAATTTCCCCGTGATCATCTTGAGACAAACGGAAAAAAGACGGAGGCCGTCCACCGCACACCTGCTTTCCACCGCACACCAGCCGCACACCAGCTTTCCACCGCACACCAGCCGTCCACCAGCCGTCCACTGCACACCAGCCGCACACCAGCTTTCCACCGCACACCAGCCGTCCACCAACCACCCACCGCACACCAGCCGCAAACCAGCTTTCCACCACACACCAGCCGCCCACCACACACCAGCTGCCCACTGCACACTAGCCACACACCAGCTTTCCACCTCACACCAGCCGCCCACCGCACACCAGCCATCCACCGCACACCAGCTTTCCACCGCACACCAGCTGTCCACCAGCTGCACACCAGCTTTCCACCACACACCAGCTGCACACCAGCTGCCCACCACACACCAGCCGCCCGCCGCACACCAGCCGTCCACCACACACCAGCCGCACACCAGCTTTCCACCACACACCTGCTGCCCACCGCACACCAGCCGCACACCAGCCGCCCCTTGCACACCAGCCGCACACCTGCCGCCCTGTCTGTCACCGTCACTGAGCTCCTTATCCTCTCTGATATCTGTAGATTTCTTCATGTGTTCTTAATTCTGTGATGGAGTGTTCCATTTAGGCCTGACTGTTTCTGGATCAGGGTACTAATGTACCAGACAGACAAACAGACAGACAGACAGGCAGTGTCTACCATCCAATCAACCGCTGCCATTCCAGCACTGAGTAACGTGTCAGTGCCTACCGTCCAATCAACCGCTGCCATTCCAGCACTGAGTAATGTGTCAGTGCCTACCGTCCAATCAACCGCTGCCATTCTAGCACTGAGTAACGTGTCAGTGCCTACCGTCCAATCAACCGCTGCCATTCTAGCACTGAGTAACTTGTCAGTGCCTACCGTCCAATCAACCGCTGCCATTCTAGCACTGAGTAACGTGTCAGTGCCTACTGTCCAATCAACCGCTGCCATTCCAGCACTGAGTAACGTGTCAGCGCCTACCCTCCAATCAACCGCTGCCATTCCAGCACTGAGTAACGTGTCAGTGCAGTCTGATGCATAAGACCGTAGCCTTAGTGGCACAGGCCCCAGCCCCGGAGCACAGCGGCGTAAGGACGTTATCTTCTGCTCCTGCAACGCCGCTGCCATTAACCTCCTGTTTAAAGAGGAGACGAGCGCCGAGCTCTCAGCTCCCGCGCTCAGAAGGTTCCCAGCATGCTCTCCGCTTCGGCGGCTAACGATCTGGAGCGCGAGCGCGCTGCGGCGCGGGCCTAATGAGCCAATGGCACCGTCGGCCCCCCCCCCCCCTTCTGCTGCGCGGAACACGGCGCACGCACGGGCTTGCGGTCCCCATCGCCGCGGCGAAGACTGCGATCAGTGCTCTCTGAGCGGCCGAGCGGAGAGGCGCCACTGAGCCACCGCCGCCCTCCTGAAGAGGGAGGAAGTGCGGGAACGTATCCAAATCTTACATTTTAATATTATTATATTTTAATGGTACATGCGACAGTAGGTGGTTCCATCTCAAATTTCTACGCTGTTGCAGTAAAACGGCACATCTCTCTGTCTCTCTCTCTCTCTCTTTCTCTCTATCTCTCTCCCCTTTCTCTCTCCCTCTCCCTAGTCTCTCCCTCTGTGCTCATGGCTCCAGTAGTTGTTTTCTGTTTTGTAGTTCAGTGTTATTATGTCTGCTTCTTGCCTTCAGTCTTCTTGTCTTACATGTCTGTGCTGATTTTCCCAAGAAAGGAAATCTTAAAATACTTGACTGTTTAAAGCCATTTTAATGGATCTGAGACAGGGGAGATACATCTACCCTTTGTACAGGTCTTCACATTCACCTGACACAGGTGCATTACCTGTGCAGTTTTAGACAGGTATTCACCTGGGACAGGTGCATTACCTGTGCAGTTTTAGACAGGTATTCACCTGACACATGTGTATTACCTGTGTAGTTTTAGACAGGTGTATTACCTGTGCAGTTTTAGACAGGTGCATTACCTGTGCAGTTTTAGACAGGTGCATTACCTGTGCAGTTTTAGACAGGTATTCACCTGACACAGGTGTATTACCTGTGCAGTTTTAGACAGGTGTATTACCTGTGCAGTTTTAGACAGGTATGCGGTGCAGTGGGAGGATCTGTGTAACCCCTGACTGTCCCACACAGACGTGGTGGTGGGGCTGTCCGAGCGCGTGGGGGGTGACTGTCCACACACCAGCACAGTGTGTCTCATGACAACAGCTTAAGGGAAGCCGCGGTAGGAGTCGATGGCCACCCGCCAATCACACGGTGACCCCCGTGCCGCTCGGGGCGACGGCAGAACAAACGGAAGCCCCTCCCCCCCCCCCCATCACTTACCGCCAGCTCTGCCAGGGTTGCCATGGCGAGGAGGATGGGATGAGAATTATCATGGGACCTGTTAATTTCTATCTGCCTCTCTCTCCCCCCTCTCTCTCCCCTCTCTCTCTCCCCCTCTCTCTCTCTCCTCCCACCCTCTCTCCCTTTCTCTCTCCCCTCTCTCCCCTCTCTCCCTCTCTCTCCTCCCTCCTCTCTCCCTCTCTCCCTCTCTCTCCTCTCTCTCCCTCTCTCTCCCCTCTCCCCTCCCTCTCTCTCTCCTCCTCTCTCCCCTCTCTCTCTCCCCTCTCTCTCCCCTCTCTCTCCCTCCTCTCTCTCTCCTCTCTCCCCCTCTCTCCCTTCTCTCCTCTCTCTCCCCCTCTCTCTCCCCTCTCTCTCCCCCTCTCTCTCCCTCTCTCTCCCTCTCTCTCTCCCCCTCTCTCTCCCTCTCTCTCCCCTCTCTCTCCCCTCTCCTCCCCCTCTCTCTCCCCTCTCTCTCCCCTCTCTCTCTCCCCTCTCTCTCCTCCCTCCTCTCTCCCCTCTCTCTCTCCCCTCTCTCTCCCCTCTCTCTCCCCTCTCTCCCTCTCTCTCCCCTCTCTCTCCCTCTCTCTCCCCTCCTCCTCTCTCCCTCTCTCTCTCCTCTCTCTCCCCTCTCCTCCCTCTCTCTCTCCCTCTCTCTCCCCTCTCTCCCCTCTCTCCTCTCCCTCTCTCCCTCTCTCTCCTCTCTCTCTCCCCTCTCTCTCTCCGTCACCCTCCCTGTCAGCACCTGTTCTTTGCCCTATTCTTCCCTCTGTCTCTCTTTCTCTGTTTTTTATGCAGTCACACACACATTCCACTTTTCCTCCAGAGGTGTGTGTATGTGTGCGAGTGAGAGTGAATGTGTGTGAGAGAGTATGTCTGTGCGTGTGATTGTGTGTGTGTGTGTGTGTATGTGTGAGAGAGTGTGTCTGTGCATGTGATTGTGGGTGTGTGTGTGTGAGTGTGTGCGTGTGTGAGAGAGTGTGTCTGTGCGTGTGTGTGTGTGTGTGCGTGTGTGAGAGAGTGTGTCTGTGCGTGTGTGTGTGTGTGTGTGTGTGAGAGAGTGTGTCTGTGTGAGGCTGTGTCTGTATGTGTGAGTCTTTGTCTCTGTGTGTGAGAGAGTGTGTGTGAGCGTGTGCGTGAGAGAGAGTGTGTGTGCATGTGTGAAAATTCTGTTGCCACTCAAGACGAGAAGCTGCACCCTGCAGGGCAGTGTTTCCTCACCTCTGCGGCACTCTTCCCAAATCTGACGCAGATGTGACGTGGGAACGGTGGGCCTGAGTGTTCTTTGGGTTTTAATTAAGCGATATGCTTTTTTTAATGACATTTATTTAGGCTTTTGTGAATGGGATTTGTTCATTTAAATTCATGAAATTAATTTGTTCCTTTTTTAAATTCATTTGAACTTTAAAAGAGTTTTGAAGAGGAGTTTTTGAGCGGCACACCTGACCTCGCCTGATGGCACAGAGTGCCGCGGCACAGCGGTTTGGAAACGCTGGGCTACCGGCCGACATGTATGTAGCGTGTGTGTAGCGTGTGTGTAGCGTGTGTGTAGCGTGTGTGAATGTCTGCTATGGTTGTTGTATTGTTTTTACATCTTCACTCTCAGCTATGAAGAGAATTTCCCTTCTTGGGACAGTGAAAGTACTGAATGTGTGAGGTGTGATGGAATGGCCCACCGTGTGCCGTGCGACTGAATTGTGGAACCAAGAGAAAGTTTGCGCTTCTTCTAAAATGGAACGGAAAGAAGAAGAAAAACACTTTCGGTCGGAGCAGAGCTCTAAATGATGTCAATTTGGTCCGACGGGCGCATCGCCCAATCGCGGGAGCTGGCCCGGCGCCCGCTGAACGCCAGCCAGGATCGAAGAGCGCGAGGCCCCCACCTGCACCCGGCCGCGCCTCCCCCGGGCATTTTAGCAGGTCGCTCTGCCAGTTCCCACACCAGTCATAAAAGCTTTAAATCGCTCGATCCATCTTCCCCCTGTTTTCTCGTCATCTCGTCATCCAATAAAGTCACTTGTCTTTCTTACTTTATTTTAACAAACGCCACTTTTCGTGAGTCATCTAAAACGATTTTAAATTGCGATGTGCATTTGTCTTATTTTTCCGACCCCGGCGAAGCCTCCACAACATGACTGGTAAAAGCGAGGCGAAATGCGCTCTTTATTTCGGGCTGAAGAGGCTCGGCTCTGCTCTCACTCAGTTCGCCCCTCGCCTTTCAGTGAAATAAAATACTGCGCAATGTAGCCGTTCTCTTCTCCCCAGGAATTGAGAAGCCTTCGCGTTCCTCTGGATCTCATCGGCAACGGCGGTCAGATTTCCCCACTCCTGTATGCAATCCACGGGCCTCGTTATTCTGAAAGTCTTTTTTTAATTTTAAATCTGTTTTAGGTGGAAATGAGTTAAAGGTAAATTCCACCTGCAGTATATTACATATTACGCAGTAGTATTATGCAGGTAGTATGCAGGTTTATTTCACAGAGATTTGTCCGTGTGTGGAAGAACTTGCCTGGTTTGGTGGCAGTGACAGGGACTCGGCCATTTAAAATACAGGCTTGGAGCAGCGCTGGACACTCGCTGGTCCAGAAGCAAAGGACGTGTCCCGATTGGCTGAATGTCGTTAAGCACTCTTATGCTCTAAAAAGATTTCTTCAAATTTGGCACAAACGTCCACTTGGACTCAAGGATGAACTGATTAGATTTTGGTGGTCAAAGGTCAAGGTCACTGTGACCTCACAAAACACGTTTTTGGCCATAACTCAAGAACTCATACGCTAATTATGACAAAGTTTCACACAAATGTCTAATAGGATAAAATGATGAAGTGATGACATTTTATATGGCTACTGGTTGGTGGAGGCATACAACTGTGAGGCGGTAGTTCTTTTCTTAATTGGACAGTGTTTTTCATGCTTTAGAGGGATTATTTACCCTCTTAAGCCACATTGTCAGAAATAGCTATCCATGCCATGATGAATAGAGGTCAATTCTATTTCGGTCCAAGTCCCAGATTCACATTGCACTTATTGTGCTACATTGCAAACGATTACATAAAGAGGTTAAAAAAATTTTAATTTTTTTAATTTAAAGACTGAAATGAATAGGCTCTGAATTGGTGAAAGTGTGGAGCCACAAAAACTAACCATTTGATCGTTAATGAAGAATTCAAAGACCAAGGAAACGGTTGTGAGCCAAACCTGTACTGGATTAAGAAGTTTAAGGAAAAAAATAAAAAAGAGCTGAAACACGTGTTCGACAACCTTAATGAAGAAAGAAATTGGCTGTAGCAAAAACCAGCATACATAGGAGTTTTGAGAATTGAAAATATCTGTTCTTTGGGACCATATTGGACTATGAGTCGGAGGCACTTCCAGTTTTCCTCCCTTTTTTCCCGCCTTCGTCTCTCCTTGTCGCCTGTTCCGCCTAGCTGAACGCAGTGCGCCGTGACTGAGCACTGTCGGTCCGTAGCTGGCGGGCCTCGCTTCGGTTTCAACTGAAAATGTCGCAACGGCTGTCAAAAGATGCTGTCGTGAAAAAGGCCTGTAGCAGTGCTGGCCCCTACAGGCGAAGTAAGTGTACTACAGGCTGTATTTTTGTAACGTAACTGTTCGGATTTCGAACGGCTGTGTTCGCTGATCGGTGCAGAAGAGCAGTAACGGCCAAGCCGCAGTTTATTAGATGGTACATTCCTTGGATGAATCAGAAATAGGTGGAATCAGCTGTCCTTTTGAGTTGGCGTGCTGGGCAAAATATCTGTACAAAGAGTGTGACGTTTTTAATGTGCACTACAAGAATGATTACATAGAATCTGAATTCCACTTTGTAGACTAGGTCTTTGCTAAACAGCTGTACTGGACAAAGTACTTCTTTTTTTTGTGTCTCAATTCCTGTAAGAACTATGAGGCGGCATGCGGGCATGGCTCACTTCCTGTGGGAACGGTCAGATGATGTTTTTCCTTTAGATGATGAGGCCTTGTGCTTTGCAGCTTTTTCCATTTTCAGCTGAAACACAAAATAATAATAATAATAATTGTTAAAACATAACAGTCAGGGGCTGCAAGACAGCTAAAATAAGCACACACCAGCGATTATCTTTCACCATAACAGCCTCAGATAATGTGCAGCAGAGCTTGGCACAGTGCCACAATATATGATCTTTAACTCGTTCTTTTTATATGTAAAACTTTTTTTTTTGCTTTAAAATGGGCGGGGTTTGTGTTCTCCCAGGCGAGTCCCCAGGTTTTGGGCGGAAGTTTCCGGAACGCCGCTCTCACCCGCTCCTGGTAGCGCGCCTCGAAGTACGCCATGTCCCGCTCTTCCCTGGTCCTCAGGTCCGTCACGCACTCTGCTGCCGAACTCCCGCCCGCACCCGCACCCGCACCTGCACCCGCACCTGCACCTGTGCAGCAGAAACTGGCAGTTGGAGCAGACACTAACGTACTTTTAATCCACCCAGGTTTCATCAGTAATCTGTTATTTACACACTGACACAAACAGACACACTGACACAAGCATACATACACACACACTCTTACACACACACGCACGCACACACACACACACACACTCTTACACACACACATGCGCGCACGCACACACACGCACACACACACACACTCTCACACACACACACACTCACACTCTCACACACACACACACACACTCTCACACACACACACACACACACACGCACGCACACACACGCACACACACACACACACACACACGCACGCACGCACACGCACGCACACACACACACACACACTCTCACGCACGCACGCACACACAGTATCACTCTTCCTCCCAGTAACATCTGTTTCATTCTAAAGCAGTGATGAGCTTGAGTACTTCTCAGACCTCATTTCTCATTTTACTGGTGTGAAACAGAGCTTCCCACCTGAAGTTTGAGTCTGCAGACTGCAAGCTTCCTCAAACCTGGAGCTCAGTTCAGTGGACATGTGGGCACCTGTATGAACACAGGTTCATAAAGCATCTATTATCACAGGTAACAGGTAACAGCACACTTTGTATCTGGCTGGGCGCTGACCCATAGGTACCATGACCTTTAGTCAGCACCCCACCATTAAAGACACCACCTTGCTCCCCATGACTTCGGCTTTCCAACGATACAAAATGTGATTACACTGTATTACGGAGAACCCAAGTTTCACATAATGCTTATCCAGTAGGATGTTTTGCAACTGAGCACTGTCTCCATCACACCCTGTTGACTCCCTGTCAACACAGTAAACACAGTCTGTTTTCCTTTGGGAGTCTGATAAGACTTCTGTGAACCACACTATGTGCACACACACACACACACACACACACACTCTCTCTCTCTCTTTCACACACACACACTCCCACACACACACACACCACCATGCTCCTGAACAAACAGCAGGTTTATCCTGTTCAGTATACTGACCCACCCAACAGGTAAACAGAGCAGGTGAACACAAGCTCAGGTACTGTGTTTGTGTAAAGGGTCATTTCTGAGCAGAATTAACCCTTCTAACACCTCTGTATATGCACGGCATCATCGTAAGACAGTTCTTTCAAATCAATCACAGTTGGCCATTAACATAATCTGTGGCAGAGATATCTGCGGTGTGTGACTGGCATATATGTGTGGACAAATTCATGTGTGGAATCTTTGGCTCATATATCTATGGTATTGATTATTTTTAATTTGTTGTCTGTGACTGACATGCCTGTGGATATGACCTGTTGTGGTTTTTCCATGGTGGAAATATTTATGGTATGATCTGTTCTATTGCACCTGTGGCTGATATGTCTATGGACACACTGCTCTAGTGTATGTGTGGCTGTGGCACGTCTATGGTCTGACCGATCCCGCTGGGGTCCAG
Organism: Anguilla rostrata; assembly: GCF_018555375.3. Taxonomy (NCBI): domain Eukaryota; kingdom Metazoa; phylum Chordata; class Actinopteri; order Anguilliformes; family Anguillidae; genus Anguilla; species Anguilla rostrata. Next base: position 56,282,321 of record NC_057940.1, read on the forward strand.
TCGGAGGTGCCCGTCCGCCAGGGAGCTGAACCCGGTGAGCCCCCCCATGGCAGCGTATGGGACATCCCGCCCCATGGGCCTGCCCCGCGCCTGACGCTCCTCCCGCGTTTCCACCAGGGTCTCGTGGGCGTGGCCGGGCTGGCCACACCCACAGGTGTACGGGCTGCGGAACCCAGAGCAGGCGGAGCCTGCAGGTGAAGCAGAGAGCATGTACAGGTGTAGTTCTGTACAGGTGTATGTGCTGTGCAGTTATGTACAGGTGTATGAGCTGTGTAGTTCTGTGCAGGTGTAAGAGCTGTGCAGTTATGTACAGGTGTATGAGCTGTGCAGTTTTGTACAGGTGTATGAGTTTTGTACACGTGTATGAGTTGTGGAGTTCTGTACAGGTGTATGTGCTGTGCAGTTCTGTACAGGTGTATGTGCTGTGCAGTTATGTACAGGTGTATGAGCTGTGCAGTTCTGTACAGGTGTATGAGCTGTGCAGTTCTGTACAGGTGTATGAGCTGTGTAGTTCTGTACAGGTGTATGTGCTGTGCAGTTATGTACAGGTGTATGAGCTGTGCACTTCTGTACAGGTGTATGAGCTGTGCAGTCATGTACAGGTGTATGAGTTGTGCAGTTTTGTACAGGTGTATGAGTTGTGGAGTTCTGTACAGGTGTATGAGTTTTGTACAGGTGTATGAGTTGTGGAGTTCTGTACAGGTGTATGTGCTGTGCAGTTCTGTACAGGTGTATGAGCTGTGCAGTTATGTACAGGTGTTGGAGTGTGCTATGTACAGGTGTATGAGCTGTGCAGTTCTGTACAGATGTATGAGCTGTGTAGTTCTGTACAGGTGTATGAGCTGTGTAGTTATGTACAGGTGTATGTGCTGTGCAGTTATGTACAGGTGTATGAGCTGTGTAGTTCTGTACAGGTGTATGAGCTGTGTAGTTCTGTACAGGTGTATGTGCTGTGCAGTCATGTACAGGTGTATGGGCTGTGTAGTTCTGTACAGGTGTAGGAGTTCTGTACAGGTGTGGAGTTCTGTACAGGTGTATGAGCTGTGTAGTTCTGTACAGGTGTATGAGCTGTGCAGTTCTGTACAGGTGTATGTGCTGTGCAGTTCTGTACAGGTGTATGACTGTGTAGTTCTGTACAGGTGTATGTGCTGTGCAGTTCTGTACAGGTGTATGAGCTGTGCAGTTCTGTACAGGTGTATGAGCTGTGTAGTTCTGTACAGGTGTATGTGCTGTGCAGTTATGTACAGGTGTATGAGCTGTGTAGTTCTGTACAGGTGTATGTGCTGTGCAGTTATGTACAGGTGTATGAGCTGTGTAGTTCTGTACAGGTGTATGAGTTCTGTACAGGTGTATGGGCTGTGTAGTTCTGTACAGGTGTATGAGCTGTGGAACCTTCTTCATAAACACTCACACTTCCTGCACAGGTGTCCTGGTGCCTCACTGTGGTCCTGGGCGGAGTGTTTGCACCGGCAGCGCACAGGTTGCGACCCGCTGAGGTGTACGTACAGGTAAGAGGCACACCTGCACCCTGGGACCCGGCACGGCAGTGCCAGAGGCCTCTCCGGGGGGATCTCCTCAAAGTCAGTCTTGTGCTGTTTGTACCTGAAGGGAAGCGAAATCAGGCTCAGTGCAGTCCTCCGGCAGGATGATGGCGCCACCTGCTCTGAAGCGCAATGCTATTTCACCGCTGGGATAAAGCCTTGATTAGCTTGTTTCTCCAATTACTTTGTACAGTTCAATATAATGTAATGTTGTTGTGCAATAAAACCATTTAGACTTTCATTGTAATTTTTCAAAAAGTACTGAAAAAGGCAAGTCCCTCAACAGACTCCCTGAGTTGAAACATATTATACACACCAAAAAAAAAAAATCATAATCTACTCTGGGCATTTCACGTTTCATTGATTACAATACGACATTCTGCACATGGAGAACTACATAGAGGGGAGTTTAGGACGATGCCGACAGTCCTGACCAATGGGGTGTTTGGAAGGAATTCTGACCAATAGGATATCAGGGAGGTGAGGGTTCTGACCTATGGGAACAGAAGCAGGGCGTCTCTGGTCCAATCAGCTTGCAGTCTATTCCCCCGGGAACTCCAAAGCTGACGTACAGCCTGTTCCGCAGTCGCGTGGGCAGCACCTTCCTCTTGTAGCCCTCATACTCCTCAGGGGTGAAGAGCCTGCCTCCGTCATCGTCCCCGACGATCCTGTGGGGCATAACCCAATTCTGCCCCAAACCCGCCAAAACCTCACGAACAGAAATTCATTTCTATTCAATTAGTGAACTGAAAATCCCAATAATGCTCTATGAGAATTTCAGAACTGACCCCCCCCCCCCCCCCCTTCAAATTCACCCCCTTTACTTCAAACTGAATTTTTTATTTATTTATTTTTCAAGACCGTACTCCTTAACCATTCTCCAGCACACATCACCATTGTTAAGTCAACAGCACACATTTCAAGGGAACATAAATTTGAATGTATATTTGCCCCAAGCCTGGGTAAATTTACAGAATCTGACGCACAGAAGCTGCGTCTCTGGCTGCCTGCTTGCGTGCGTTCCAGGCCAAAGACTGCTCCCGTTTAAATTTCCCCCGAACCTCCAGGTCCATGCCTGTCCATATTACTGCAGTTCAGTGGAGCTGGGGGCCAAATTAGTCTTTACATGTTGTCACATCATTTGTAGTTAAGTATTTATATTCAATTTCATTGTTTATTTAGTACTCCCTGACCTTGCCCGTAGCAGAATGTGATTCATGTAGCCATAACTTCATTAATATATACAACCAGGTAATTTAGTCTATAAATAAATCATGCGAAATGAGGGTATACAAGTTAAATACGCAATACAGCAAGTTCAACGGGCTACGACGAGTGCTATCGTAACTTAACAGAATGTGACATGCAGCTAGAAACGAATGCCAGCTGGCAGGTGGAGATAGTCTAAGGCAGCAGCGTAAAAAGCACGCCAAATTAACACAATTTTGATTGTTTCTCATTCCAGCTGCGACACGCGGAGGGCCACGAAACACTGGTAAGCGAGTGTTTGGTGACGTTACATCGATAGGTGAGCGCAAGGCTTACTCTTGCGCAGTCGGCTAAATTCAAACAAATCATTTTCAAAGAAAAACAGAAACGTTTCTAACATTTGCTACGAACCTCCGGTACTCCAGGTATTCGTCAATTGCCACCGCCGAGTCTCTGTCAATGCGTAATCTTTCCATCGTTGAACTATGAATAGCCTACTGTCTAGCACAGTGTCTTCTTACGGCAGGAGTTCTGGGCTGGATATGTATGCAAACGCTCCGGGCGATGATAGCGCGCTCCCTGCAAACACTGGTGCACGACGCTTTGGCGTTGCTGAGCAACGCAGGTGTCATGCAGTCAACTCCGAAAGATGGACAGAAAGAGGAACGCCACCTGATACAAACAAGGCAGGACAACGGGTAGGCTACGTTTCATGGGTTCATAGATTGTATGTACACTCCGCCTATATAACTTCAGAAGTAACCTCAAATCGCCAAAATTCTAGAGCATGATGCTATTATTGTAAAACCATGTAGGCCTAGTTCAATCTCCTGAATTGCTCTCGAAATTGTATGCGTTGTTTTTATGGAATATTTAAGATAGCAGATAATTTGTAATTAGTTATCTTATTAACTTGCAATATGGTGACGAACCCACAATTGCGTAACCTAAATTAGCTTAATTTACTAAATGACAAAAAATACGTGTGAAGGCAACTTACATTAGTCAGGCAAAATACATTTCCCATCAAACACACGCACTCTAGCGCTGAATGATGACGTAGCACGTAGCGGCAGACGCACCGACTGGATTGGGTGAAACGGGTGGTTAGCTGGCTAAACTGGACCATTCTCATGGGCGATCTGTCTGATTAATGTACCCATACGGAGAAGTATATACAGCGGATTGATTCATATGAAGTCTGTTTTCATTAGTGGTAAGTAGGCAGCTGACGTACTAGTGGTTCTTTTAGCCCGTGAAGAATCCAGGTCGTTAGCGAGCCACACCGCTAGCTTGACGTAGTAAAAACGCTTTTCGGTCTGTATCGTTAGCCACCCAGCTTCCCCTGCTTTTCTGGCAGAGCTGAAAGTCGTGGATCAAACTGTCATCATGACATAGAAGGTAAGCCTCCAGTATCCTGCCTGGAACGACTTAAGATTGAGTGTCGGATGTGTTTTTTAGGACCGAAATTGCCGGACAAATATTTCCGTTTCGTATGTTATTGTTTTTTTCTTCTTTTTTTGGAGTAGGTCGCTAGCATTCCCTAGCTAGTTGTTTGTGTGTCGTTTTCACGTTAACAGTTTGCTTGCTTGCTAACGCAGATAGCCAAGTTAACTTGGATCTTTAGCCTGCAAGTAAGCTAACATAACACTGCTCATATTTCACAGATTTAATACTAAACATTAGCTACTTTCACGAAAAATGCACAGTCCCAAGATGTATCGTGAAGTGATAATACCTGAACGAAAATTGCTTGCTAATGCTCGCCAGCTCTCTCGAAAGATCACTGTATGATTCAGTTTATTTTTTATTTACTTATGCGATGTGTCATGCTGCAGGTATAGAACAGACGCTAGATTGTAGTCGCATTTGATTAGACGGTTTTGCAACCTTGTGAAGAACATACTTGGGTTTGTATCAGGTAACCTTAGCTGTTTTTCACCCCACCATCCGGTAGTTCTCATCTCTGGAGCCACTTTTAGAAAAGCATATATAACTGACGCCAAAGATGACCTTGATGTAGTCAGACATCGGGATCATCAACGTCACGAAAATCTTTTCTTCGGGACACAAGACGTGTGTGTGATAGAGATGGGGCGGCCTTATTTATCGTTATTACGAACACAGATGATTGTGTAAGAGAGGCAGTTTGGGAGTGGAATTTGCTCTAAAGTCCGATTTTGGATTGGAACTTTTGGAATTGGGTTTTAAAGCCTGTCACTTAGGCGTTTGGTCATCCTAGCCGCCCCCTACGTAAATTACCGGCGTTTATCTTGGACAGAACATGATTCCTCGCGGAGTGTGTTCTGCAGATTCTGCAGAGTAACCGTCTCTCTCTCTCTCTGACACACACACGAATACAGGGAGATTATGATAGAGCCGTAAAAGTGCGCAGTTAACCATTGTCCTTCAGCCATGCAGCCACGCGGGCTTATGCGTCAGTGTGGCCTTCTAATGAATCTCTGTTATCGGTCTTCGGGGCGGGTGGGTGGTGGGGCATGTGCTAACTGATAATCATAACAGTTCCATAGGGACCGCAAGGACGGTCGGTTCTCAGTGGAGTATCGCGTTACCAGGAGACCTACAGTAGCAGGGTCGCTCTAGTTGTTTGCGCACATTGCTGTACACGGGGCGCGTCCAGGGTTTCCCGTTCAGGTGGCTGAATAATTTACCGGACAGAGGCTAAGCGTCTTTGCCCTGAAAGCCCCACGCCAGCATCCCACGTCCGGTCGTGCGCGTCGCGAGCGGCGCAGGGGATGGCGGGACGGTGGACTGTGAGCTGCTGTGTGTTTCTGACGTGCACTGTCAGCTGGGGCTGGAACTGTTTTCATTTTTAGGCGTCACAGTGAGCATTTTATTTTTACTCTTCTACTCCTCACTTACTGCGTCAGTTCTGACTTTCCAGCTTCACTCGGTGCCCTTGTGAAATTTATCAGTTTGAATTGAGAATAAAACCCACTGTGAGTGTGTCTGTGTGTGCATGTGTGTGTATGTTTGTGTATGCATGCTTATGTCTGTGAGTGTGTGTGTGCCTGTTTGTGATTGTGAGCATGAGTGTGTGTCTGCCTGTGCATATGTGTGTCTCTGTGTGCGTGTGTGTGTGCAAACAATGTCTGAGAGATCTGAAGTCCTGGAGCAGCTGACAGAGTGCCCTTGCTGTGCAGTCATGTGACTGATTGCAGAAGCCTGTGATAAGGAGCAGTCTGCAGCAGATGCAGGCAGAATGCATCAGCGCAGCCGGCATGCAGCACGCGTTCTCCATGCGGCAGTAGCGCTGCCGCAGCGGGACGCTGAAATGCTGTGATGAGGCTGTTTGTGCATCGCCATCACTGCTGTGGGAGATCCTGTAGCTGTGCCCCCCCACACCCCCTCGGGTCAGTAACACTGCAGGACACGCCCCCTCCCATCTGCACCAGGACCCGCCCCCTCCCGTCTGCACCAGGACCCGCCCCCTCCCGTCTGCACCAGGACACGCCCCCTCCCGTCTGCACCAGGACCCGCCCCCTCCCGTCTGCACCAGGACACCCCCCCCCGTCTGCCTGGACCGCCCCTCCCGTCTGCACCTGGACACGCCCTCCTTCTGCCCTGACGCCCCCATCTGCACCAGGACCGCCCCCTCCCGTCTGCACCAGGACCCCCTCCCATCTGCACCAGGACACGCCCCCACCCGTCTGCACCTGGACCGCCCCTCCCGTCTGCACCAGGACCCCCCTCCGTCTGCACCTGGACACGCCCCCACCTGTCTGCACCTGGACACGCCCCCTCCTGTCTGCACCAGGACACGCCCCTCCTGTCTGCACCAGGACCCCCCTCCCATCTGCACCAGACCCGCCCCCTCGTCTGCACCTGGACATGCCCCCACCTGTCTGCACCTGACACGCCCCCACCTGTCTGCACCAGGACACGCCCACACCTGTCTGCACCAGGACACGCCCCCTCCCTCCTTCAAATGCGCAGGCTAATGCATGCAGGTTAAAATGCGCAGGCTAATGCATGCAGGTTAAAATGCGCATGCTAATGCAGGCTTTTTGCGTTGACTGCGTTGTTGCTGTTCTCGTTTGTGTTGGTATTAATCAGTTTATCCTTCAGGGTCCAGGTTGAACTATGCGGTTGTTCCCTGCACTTGGAACGGTCCTTCTCTCTAGGGTTTTCGACACACTTGTTCCTGGTTATGGTTATACACTTTGTTGTACGTTGCTCTGGATAAGAGCGTCTGCCAAATGCCTGTAATATAATGTAATGCGGGTTAAAATGCGCAGGCTAATGCATGCGGGTTAAAATGCGCAGGCTAATGCATGCGGGTTAAAATGCGCAGGCTAATGCATGCGGGTTAAAATGCGCAGGCTAATGCATGCAGGTTAAAATGCGCAGGCTAATGCATGCGGGTTAAAATGCGCAGGCTAATGCATGCGGGTTAAAATGCGCAGGCTAATGCATGCAGGCTAAAATGCGCATGCTAATGCATGCAGGTTAAAATGCGCAGGTTCATGCATGCAGGTTAAAATGCGCAGGCTAATGCATGCAGGTTAAAATGCGCAGGCTAATGCATGCTGGATAAATGCTCAGGCTAAAACACGCTGGATGAACATGCATGTTAAAATGCGAGTTGAAGCATGCGGTGCATGAGATGGCATGCACAGGGGTGCTGTAGCTGTGCACTGCAATGGAGGAAAACTCTGAACCTCTGTTTTTCTTTCTTTAAAAAAACCTCTTTACAGCACTTTGTGTAACAGCCTGTCAGAAAAGAGGAAGTCAAGTGTGGGTGTGGCAGGAAGGGCGGGGGGGGGCAATGTGGCAAAGGAGCAAGCAAGGTCTTGTGAACCACAGGTCACGTGACTTCTCGTCATGGGTCACGTGAGGCTGCGCTACTTGTATCTCTGTTGGGGAAACGTGCAGGCTGTTCTGCGTCCTGCCTGCTCAGAAATCCCTGCTCAGCGAGGGACAAGGACCCTCAGCGGCCTGAATCCTCACGGGATTGGCTGCTGATGACGTTCCCTTGGGTCTGCTGAGGAATCTGACTGGCTCCAGGAAAATTGCGAGCTGGGGGGGATGGGGGGGGTTAACAGCGATGAGCTCAAATCTTAGTATCTCACCGTGAGGTATTACTGTGCTCGGTGTGTATGTTCCTGGGAGAAGCCGGACTTCTGTTCTTCCTCATTAATATGAATGTAGGAGAACCTGCATAAAATAACACTGAGAGAAATCCTGTTGCCTTGTTTTCTAGGACCAGAGATTGAGGTCGGTGCCGTACTCACCTGAGCTCGCCCGTGTGTGGCCCCTCCCTCCTGGCGTGGGCGTGGCAGGGGGCGGGGCCATGCTGGGCTCCTCCCTCCTGCGCAGGAACATGTCTCAGAAGCTGAGCGCGCTGCTGCTGCTCTCGGGGCTGATCTGGGGGCTGCTGCTCCTGCGCTACACCTTCCAGCAGCCGGGCCGGCAGAGCAGCGCCCAGCTGCGGCAGCAGATCCTGGAGCTGAGCCACCGCTACGTCCGCGTGCTGAGCGAGGAGAGCCGGCAGGCCGCCGGGCCCCAGGGCCCCTCCATGGCGGGGCAAGGTACGCCCCGAAACCGACCCGTAACGCCCCCCGCAATGCCCCGCTATGCCCCCGAAACCTCCACAATGCACCCCCGTAACGGCCCCGCTACCCCTGTAATGCCCCACTACCCCATAATGCCCCTGCCCCTCCCCTCCCACCCCACTAACCCCTATAATGCCCGTACGCCCAAACGCCCGCTATCGCCCCCCCATAATGCCCCGCTACCCCATAATGCCCCGCTACCCCCATAATGCCCCGCTACCCCATAATGCCCCGCTACCCCTGTAATGCCCCGCTACCCCTGTAATGCCCGCTACCATAATGCCCGTACCCCTGTAATGCCCGCTACCCCTGTAATGCCCCGCTACCCCGTAATGCCCCGCTACCCCGTAATGCCCCGCTACCCCATAATGCCCCGCTACGCGGCGATGTGTAAGCTGAGCTCTGCGCAGTGCGCTCTGTCCTCATCAGACTCCTGTAAGCGCTGCTAAAGCTGCCTTAAGGGGCCCGGCTGCGTGCTGTGAAAACACGGAGACAAGCCGGCCCAACACAGGGGCGCTCGAAGGAGGGAAAACGTATCCAAACGCTAAATATCGGCCGCTTGTCTGTAAACATGTTCGCTAAACCATCTGAGGGCTGAAAGCTCTGGGCTGAATGGGCGTAGATCTTTCCGTTCGGGATTTCAATCTTCTTTTGTGGATATTTCATCTCAATAAAAGCTTTTTATGCTGTCAGATACAGTGAAGAGTGGCTCTGACAGATAGCCTTGCCGAAACCCAGCGGCAGCTTCTGGTTCAAATAAACTGTTTTGAGCCCTGAGGGCGTTGTGGGCAAAAACAGTTTTTTTTGTCCGATATTGAGCGGCTCGGGTACACGTGGGCGCTGAATTAAAATGTTAATCATCTGCTTTCTTTTCTCTTCTTTAACTACATAGTTGTTTTTCCTTGAACCGAAATAGACACTCTTGGGTAAATATCGGCTTTCTCTACTTCAGGGAGTGAGGGGTTAGCAGCTAAAGAGCAGAAGTTTGAACCGGGTGATAATTACTGAACTTTGCACGACCAATAAACACGTAAACACACTTAGGGTGCGGGTGCACTTTGTCCTGGATCTTCTCCTCCTAAGTCTTGAGTACCTTTTTAATTACGTTACAGGCATTTAGCAGACACTCTTATCCAGAGCGACTTGCATCCATTTGTACTGCTGGATATGTACTGAAGCAATGCAGGTTAGGTACCTTGCTCAAGAGTACAATGGCAGTGTCCTACCCAGGAATCGAACCTTTCGACCTTTAGGTTACAAGACAAGTTCCTTACCCATACTACACGGCCGATGTTTGTGTTTGTGTTTCTGTGCCAGTGGTGCCTCTGGCCTGTTTCTGGGAGCGGGCGGTGTGGCAGCAGGACTGCGCTGCTGCTGGTGGGGAGCTGGGCAGTCGTGGCGGTTTGGGCGTATTGAGACTCTGAAAATGGCGGTTTTTCTCTCTCTCTCTGTGTTTTCCCAGCGGACCTGAAGAGGACGATTGCCATACTGCTGGACGACATCTTGCAGCGGCTGGTCAAGCTGGAGGGCAAAATGGACACCGCGGTGAACGGCTCGCTGCCCAATGGCACGCATGCGGCGGGCGCCGTCCCCGCCCCTGGCCCCGCCCCCCTGGCCCTCGCCCGGCACCGTGGCCAGGACACGCCCCCCCGCCGCCTGCAGACCCGCCGGCCGGCCACGCCCGCCCCGCCCCCCCGGCGCACGGAGACGGCGCTCCGCCGGCGGCGAACGGCGGGAAGCAGATAGCGAGCGGGCGCTTAAGCCCCGCCCCCCCCAGTGAAGTTCCGCACCACGGGCGCATCGGAGACATGCTTCTGACATTTTGTTTCACATCTGCTGTTTTATGTGTGTTTGGGGTTTTTCGGGGGTTTTTTTTGGGGGGGGGGGGTGGTTGTTCCTTTTTTCTGTTACTCCATTATGAGTCACTTTCGTTTCCGCCTGGAACTGAGGAAATGGGCGTGACATGCAGTCGAATAAGGGGAACATCCTGTTTGGATGTGACATGCAGTCGAATAAGGGGAACTTCCTGTTTGGACGTGACATGCGGTCGAATAAGGGGAACTTCCTGTTTGGACGTGACATGCGGTCGAATAAGGGGAACTTCCTGTTTGGACGTGACAAGCGGTCGAATAAGGGGAACTTCCTGTTTGGACGTGACGCAGCAGTGTGGCGCCGCGCTTGCGTACGAGCGCCCGTGTCCCAGTGGAGCAATGCCCCATGGAGAGCCGAGCCGAGGGGGAACAGACACTCTCATTTGGGGGGCGGGGGGGGGGGGTTTCCCTAATCAGCACCCTGAACTCAGCGTAGCAGTACAGTAAATTACAAAACAAAATCCAAAGAACCTAACCTGCACTGTGTGCTTAGACTGACTAAATGTATTTTTCTTAACCAGCATTGAAAATGGTTTGAGTAGAATGTATATTTACGGGGAGGGGCAGTAGTCTGAGCAGGCTTTTATGTTGGGGGGGGGGGGGGTGACCACCTGTTGTGGTGGTCTGTGAACGCTGACACACTTGGGCATAATCAATGCTGTTCCAGTTTGTGTGCGAAATTAGAAGCTATAATGTAAACCAGTTAACAGCAAAGCCTTACAGTCGCTTTTAAAAGATGGTTCCTACTCTTAGGCTTCATTAGGAGTCTGTAGGTGAACTATTTTCAGTAACCAATGGCAACGCTTTCCACGTCAGCTTGAGCTGAAGCACACGCACACGCACACGTACACACATATCTTATGCAAGCACGTTGTCCTGCTGTGTTTTGCTGAGAGGCTGTCCCAGCAGCAGACAGCTGTTTGATCTTTACCCGCGCGAACCGGGCCGAAGTCCGGCCACAGCGCTGGCTGTGCGCTTGGGGTCCAGTTAAGCACTTTCACAGAGTTCCAGTCGGGAGGAGACGTTGAGTAACTGCAGCGATGTGTTGACGAGCAGAACCTGAAGCCGTTTCACATCATGTTAAATGTAAATGTCCACTTCCCCTTTGCCACATGTGGAGATGCCACATTCTGCTCTCTTGCAGTTTTTTTTCCAAACTTTCTTTTCCTTCTACGTAGTGGAGGTCAGTCAAAAATAACCTATAGGCACCAGATGTCCGTCTCTAGCTTTCCGTCCATATTCTTCTTCCTTTCCGTTTTGGTCCGTAGCGGGAGTTTCTGGTGCAGCGTTGCAGTTTATGAATACAGTATGCGCCCAATGACTGAACCTCCACTGCAACCACGCCCCCTTAATTAATATTCATGACTTCTGTCAAGTTGGAATGTTCTGGCTCCAGCCGAATGGAGGCCACTTTCAGCGCTAGAAACACAAAGCTGAGCATTCGGTTGGGTGTACAGAATCCATGGTGTCGTTCAGTCCCAGCTCTCAGTGCTGTTCTGTGCTGAATATTAGTCCTCCTGGCCTATAGGAGGATTATGCTGGAATATGAGCTTCACACCCCTTCCAAATCCCTGTAGAACTCGACAAACGGCTGTTTATCTGAGACTGATCACCGGGGCTTGTGATGTCATATCCTGTTAGGAACAGTACCAATATGAGGTTCTCATAAAGCAAAGTAAGAAGAGGATAGAAACCATCTAAGAAGGGAGATGATGTCAGAGCCGGACGTTTACCTGCAGGTTTGGTGTGTGGCAGGGCTCAGGTGCGGGTGATTGAGAGGGAAGGTGTCAGCGCTGGTCTTCATATGCTCACAAACCTGTAAATAACACGATCTCTGTCCCAGCCATATAGGACCAGGAGGGGCCTGCCCTAAAGCCTGGCTGACTGACCCCTCTAAAATCATCTCCTCTTTGTTAAGTTTGATTAAAGTGTCTGAAATTACAGTTGATAACTCTGATTAAAAGCTGTGCTTGGCAGAGCTATCAGGGTCAACCCTTGTAAGAGTAAGACCATTTATAAGCTTCGCCAAACATTTCAAGATTTCCTGTTAGCAGAAAATCGACCGGACATTCATTTTGGAAGGATATTTGTTTGTTCCGCACGTTTGCGCACACTTTAAATGATCGCTTAGCAACATGCGGGCGGGTCAGGCTCCACCGTCGGTTACCTGGCCGGACGGTGTCAGAAGAGAACTGGTGATGTCAGTCAATGCGTCCGACACACATTTCGGTTTTCAGACATTTCAGTATTCCACGGTTGAGTCTGTGTGAGTGTGCGCCGTCCAGGTTCGCCGGGCACTCTGGGTGATTTTGCTTAATTTTGTTCTCCGTTTTTCTCCCCGTGCGGTATGAGGGGTGTACACCTCTCGCCAAAGACCGAGAGGGTCCCAGTCACCCCCTGGGTGCCCCGGGACAGGTCTGGGACCGGCTGTCCCGTCTTGCACCCCAAAAGTCCAGACATTTCTGTTCCAGGGTCGGCTGAGAAAGGCATGTGTCATTCCGTACACCGTCACAATCTCTGGAGTCCTCCCAGGACAGCGGGAGTGTTATTAACGCCTGATACTAAAGGACACGGACGCATACACTCCGACATTGGGCGCGGTTTTAGGGCGTTTTTAGCTGAGATGGCGCGTGAATATTGTGCACATTTCCTCTGCAGTAGAATCATTTGCAGTTCATCCCAAGTCCACGGTTTGTTGCACAGGGGTTCCTGATCTTAAACAGGATATTCCCCCCATGGGTGAAGTGTATTCATTCTCTGAAGTAATTTAGCTGAAATTGTGTTTTTTTCCTTTTAATGGTTTTATGGTTCTGAATGTAGAAAACTATGCTTTGTACTCTTTTATATTGAGAACACAAGTGCACAAAATGTATTAGCGGACATGCTGGTCCTGTTTCCAAATGTAAGGCAGGTTTTGTTTTTAATTTAAGAAGAAAGGTTTTCCTTCATATTTGGTAGAAACAGGCCTCTGTGTATCGATTAATTGTCATTAAACATGGAGCTCATGTTTGACGAATAAAGCAATTTTGAAGATCCCAATTTGTGTGTGATTATATGATATTTGCTGCAGGTCAGTATGGTCTTACTTTGCAAGATCAGTGCCTGTAACCATGATGGTATACATAATGTCGAACCGTTTACTAAATAAGCCCAAAAAACTTGGGAGCTGTAAATATGTAATATTTCAGTAAAATTTAATCATTCTCATTTGAATGCGACATATCAACTTTTCCATCACAAACAAGAGCGCAACGCTGCCAATTATCGGCAAAAGATAAAAAAATTGTCATTCTATTACCATTTCGAGCTCTTTAGTCAGATTCTGATTTTTGGTCCTTGAGCTAGCTATGGATTCTGGGAAGAAGAAGGTGGGCGTGTTTAATTGGCCTTGTTGACGTCAGCCCGTCTCTGCTCCTCCCCCTCGCATGCATCGCAGTTAATAACAGGAAGATAGCACCGCCGCCATCTTTGAGAACCTTCACGGGCTGTTAGGAGTGGGAAGTTAGCCGGCGAGCTACATTTTTAAAACGCACGAACTTCCTCCCAGTACGTCTACATTCATAGAGATAATTTGTTGCTAATTACTTAACGTTTTCCGAAAATGAGTGATATTGAGGATGGCAACTTTGGAGGACGCGTAAGTATTCTAGCTGCGTTGACGCATTTGCTTTCTTTCAGGTTCTCTTGTCTTTTTTCTTTCACTTCTTATTCTCTCCCACGGCTAAATAGCAGTAGCAAGCTAGCGTCTCATGAGTGGGTTAATATGGCTAGGCTACTTGCACAGCGGATAGCTGATAATGCGACAGACTAGGTTACGTGACTCATATTGCCTACTGACTAGATGGTTATATTTGTTTGCCGTGTATAAATGAGTATAGTCTAGCCTAATATTAGCATGGCAACAGGGCGCGTCAGTTAATTTCTTTCCCAGCCACTTGACGCCGAAACGAGGTAAACGCACCGTAAAATATAGCTAGCTTAGCTGGTAGCTAGCTAGATCTAGTAACGTTTGCAGCTGAAGTGCGTTAGCCTACAATAATAATATGAATACTTATTTGCTTGTCCGTTTGGACGTATGTAGCTGGGCAACGTTAACGTAGTCAGCCAGTGGGGCATTGCATCATTAGGTAATTGCGTTGTTATTGTTTTACTTTCACTGTAAACGGATCTGAGCCGCATTTAAGTCGCCAGAAACCCAGCTGAATGGTAGCTCGCTGATATCTATCAAAATTATGGACAGTTACCAGCTCTTTCCGATAATCGCAATAATAAGTCGGCGTACTGTTAATGATCATATGTCCGCCCCGGTAGTTACACCTGTAGTCTACGGTAACGTTGGACAAAGGTTCAGTTCCATGCCCTCAGTAAGCTACACCAGCTAGCTATACAATACAAAGGTTGCGTTCTGTATTTGCGCTCTGTTTATAAAATATTATATTATTATGACATGTTTTTTGTGATTATAATATATTAGCTGGGCATACTTAGTGTCGCGGAGGGGGGACTTGCTTAACCATGAAAGCAAAGGGGCAGGCTAGCGTTTGTTAGGCCGAGCTGTTGTATTGTACAGTACCGTTCGCCAGTTTCATCAAACCCTAGGATTTCACGGTCGTTGCGATGGGGCATCGTTGTTTCAAAGCCTGCAAATTTCGGTTTATTTTCTTTCTGCTTTGCTTTTTCAACTTTTAGCCATTCTATTTCACAGATGACTCTATTATTGTGTAATGTCATGCAACGACAACCACAATTTATTTAAAATAAATAGAAGTGACATTTTTCTACGTTTTCTATAATTGGGGGGTTAGTTTATTCGTGCAGCCTGTGGATTTTGGTGGTAGACCTAACCTGCCGATTCATTTATTTATAATGTAAGGATAAAAACGAAATCTGCTGAACAGTAGCAAACTTTTTGTAATATTTAGATCTACACAACAGTTTTCCTTTCACTTTTCCAAATTTCATGTGCTTAATTGTACTGAATGTTCTTTTTTCATTAAGGTTATTGGTCGTGAAGGAATTGAAGAGTTTTATCCAAGAATGTGGAAGAATGTTCAAGATAAAAGAAGGCTAATGAAAATGATGTTTACAGATCAGAAAAATAAAAGTGTGGAGGGAACAGAACGGAAGAATGTTGAGATAGAAGCACGCGCGTTGTTGTCTAAAACCGCACGAGAGAAAAAAAATGAGCTGGTGTTTTCAATGGGGGGAAGAATGCCTGGAATAAGAAAAATGAAAAAAGCGGGAAAAACGAACAGAAGAAAAGAACGGAAGAACGGTAGAAAGCCTCAGAGAAGTAGCGTTAAAAGAATCTGGAAGAATGAGTGTGTCCTAGGCTAAGTAAATACATGGTATATGTTCCCAGTGTCTGTAATTCTCTATGTAGTCTAAACATGCATGTGCCAGTATCTGGCCCGCTGGAATTGGGACTTGTTGTATTACAGGGAATTGTTTGATGATTGTTTTTTTGCTATTATTAATACCCATTTTTAAGCAGTAGAGGGGTAATTGTGAGTGAGCTGGCAGTGTCTAACCCTTTCCTCTGCAGCACACACACGCGTGTGGCGTGTCTGTGGGTTAGTTGAGGTGTGTTTTGTTACCCCCCCCCCCCTCGCCGGGTTGGATTGGTTTTCACACGTTCCTGTGACACTAGGAGTCCCGCTCACCGTCCAAATCGGACGGCGGTAGCCCCGCCCACGCCAAGTCAGAGAGCCGCTCGGCGTCGCCCAGTCCGTCCCGGGCCTCCAAGCACACGGAGTCCCGCTCCAGATCCCGGTCCAAGTCCCGGTGAGACGGCCATGTGTGTGTGTGCGCGTGTGTGTGTGTGTGTGTGTGCGTGTGTGCGCGCGCGTGTGTGTGTGGTGCACGTACCGTAATGTGTGTGCTATTTACTATCGCACGTGTATGATTTACTTTACACCGTGTGTATGCTTTACAGTGTGTGTATGATTTACTATAGTGTGTGTATGATTTACAGTAGTGTGTGATGTACTGTAGTGTATGATTCACTGTAGTGTGTGATTTACTGCAGCGCGTGTATGATTTACTTTACAGTGTGTGTATGCTTTACTTTACAGTGTGCGTATGATTTACTTTATTATGTGTATGATTTACTGCGCGGTGTGTAAGATTTACTTTAGTGTGTGTCTAATTTACTCCCTCTCCCTCTCTGGAGGTCCCACTCACGCCGGCGTTCCCATCGGCGCTACAGTCGTTCGCGCTCCCATTCCCACCGGAAGAAGTCCCGCTCGCGCTCCTACAGCCCCGACTACCGCCGCAGGAAGAGCCAGAGCACCTCGCCCATGTCCAACCGCCGCCGCCACACCAGCAGCAGGGTCAGTAGCCCCGCCCCTGAGTGGACACGCCCCCGTGGCTAACTGTAGCCCCGCCCCTGAGCGGACACGCCCCCTGTGGCTGACTGTAGCCCCGCCCCTGAGCGGACACGCCCCTGTGGCTAACTGTAGCCCCGCCCCTGAGCGGACACGCCCCCGTGGCTAACTGTAGCCCCGCCCCTGAGCGGACACGCCCCCGTGGCTAACTGTAGCCTCGCCCCTGAGCGGACACGCCCCCTGTGGCTGACTGTAGCCCCGCCCCTGAGCGGACACGCCCCCGTGGCTAACTGTAGCCCCGCCCCTGAGCGGACACGCCCCCTGTGGCTGACTGTAGCCCCGCCCCTGAGCGGACACGCCCCCTGTGGCTGACTGTAGCCCCACCTCCAACAGAGACACACTTTGGAGTGGACTGCAGCCCCGCCCTCGTGCAGACACACCCCATGTAGCCCTGCCCCCTTTAGCGGACTGTAGCATGGTTCTGGCCAGCGGTGGGCGGTCCCTGTCGGCTCTGAGCACGTGCACGCTGGGATTGGGTGGCCACTGGAGTGGGAGGGGCATGTTGTGTTGTGGGTGTGTGCCCTGACCTGTGTAAAATGGGGTCCGTTGCTGGTGTCATGCCTGACGATGATGATGATGGTTTTCCTGCTGGAGGGAACGCCATGTGGTGGACGTTTTTAATAACCCCTTTAACTCTCACCCCCCTGTTTGTGCCAACAGAACAGATTCAGCCATGATTCGAAAAAAGAAACATACAGTCATGGTGATGCCAGGGTACGTGTCCATCTCTCAACCGTCTAGTGCTGCAGGACTGAGTACACAGACACACACACGCACACTCACGAGCGAGCACGCACGCACACACACACATGTGCATGTATACACGTACACATTAACCCAAGTACAAACGCACACATACACATTCATGCATGTACACACACATTCACGCATGTACAGGCACACACGCCTACATACATACACACACAAGTGCAAATGCTCAAGTACACACACGTGTGCATACATATACACACACAGCAGCAGCTGGTGATGGGGGTGGGGTAGGAGTTGTTATTCTGTGATGAATGTGTTCAGTCCATGCTGATCTGTAATCCTGTCCTTTTTGTTCTTTGTAAAAAAAACAAAAAAGGGGTTATTAAAACTGTCATACAGTTAACCCATGCTGCCATTAGTAACACTGGAGTAGCAGGGTATGTTAGCATTAGCTGCAGTTAACCTCTGGAGTAGCATTGTATGTTAGCATTAGCAGTAGTTAGCCACTGAAGTAGCTGGGTATGCTAGCATTAGTAGCAGTTAACCTCTAAAGCTGTAGGGTACGCTAGCATTAGCAGCTAGCGTACCCTAGCTGTGGGTACGCTAGCTGTGGGGTGTTGTGTGTCTGTGAGGATGTGTGTGCATGTGTGTGGTTGGAAGTGTTTGGATGGTACCGTTGCTAGCGTCTCTGGCTAGCAGGTCTGCAGAGAGGCTTGGAGTCAGTGCTGTGTGACTGTGTGTCTGGAGTCACATCAGGAAATGTGGCCTTCTTCATGTTGGAGAGTAGCCAATCACTCTCAAGCCTGTGAAACACACCCACTTCTGTGACCAATCACACTCATGCCAGTGACACCTCTAGAACATTGTTGGCAGGAGCGTTCTTTAATGATACAGGATGTGGTAGTAAACGTCCAGGCTTATGGGGCTGTGTGAGATGCTTCCAGGAAGAAAAAACATCCCTGCTGTTATCTATCAGGTGTTGGGGTGATCCATGTGATCATGTGATGTGTTTTTGTCAATCACATGAAGACTGCACCCTTGCTGCTGACCTTGCTGCTATTAACACCCAATACTTAAGTGGTGATCTTATTTTCTCTGCTGCATCAAGGACAGAAGACAAAAAGACGCCACATGGTGGCGATAAACGTTACTGCATTTGACGGTTATTGTTGCGATACCACAAAACATCAAATCAGTGCTGGGCGTTATCTGAGCTGCATGTTGATTGGTCGATGCTCGTCCTGAGCTGTGTGTTGATTGGTCGGTGCTCATCCTGAGGTGCATGTTGATTGGACAGTGCTCGTCCTGAGCTGCATGTTGATTGGACAGTGCTCGTCCTGAGCTGCGTGTTGATTGGACAGTGCTCATCCTGAGCTGCGTGTTGATTGGACAGTGCTCGTCCTGAGCTGCGTGTCGATTGGACAGTGCTGGCATTGGCGTGTGGATCGAGGGTTTGTTTTCAGGTCTTGAGCTGTGCACCCCCACCCCCTCCCCCCTCAGGCGAATCCGGACCCCAACACCTGCCTGGGCGTGTTTGGGCTGAGCCTGTACACCACGGAGCGGGACCTGCGCGAGGTGTTCTCCCGCCACGGGCCGCTGGCCGGCGTGAACGTGGTGTACGACCAGCGCACCGGCCGCTCCCGCGGCTTCGCCTTCGTCTACTTCGAGAGGATCGACGACGCCAAGGAGGTGGGTCGCCCAGAACCGCCGCGGCCCGTTCACTGGGCTCGTCCTGCTGCTCTGTGTCCCCGAGTTCCAGTCCCCCATTACTGCTTGGACTATGATTTTGGAAATTTTGCACAAAAACGTCATTTTAAGTGAAGTAGAGATAGAAGTAGAGATTTCATGTCCAGCCAGTGCTGGTGTGAAGATGTGGCAGCTTGTCTGAATGAGCTTTTTAAGAAGGACGCTTCTGGTCACCGCCCCGGTGCCGCTGAGAAAGGGAGTCCGTGTGCGATCGTTTGGGTGTCGTGTGCGCTAACGTCCACCAGATGGCAGTGTGGCGCATGCCTGGTCTCGCCTGGTCATGGAGTCTGGAGGGTTCTGCTTTTTTGTTCAGTCAAACGCCTCCATACCTGTTATTATAATTACACGTGAAGCAGCTTAAAAAGAGAGCGTTCATTTGTGCTGAAATGTGTGTGACAATGCTGGAGCCTCCTGTTCAGCCATTTTGGAGGATTATCACTGCGACCTGTGCGGCTGCTCAAAGAAAAGGGGGCAGATTACATTCCATTACATTACAGGCGTTTAGCAGACGCACACTTTTACATGGCATTTTACATTGCATCCATTTATACAGTTGGATATGTACTGAAGCAATTTCGGTTAAGTACCTTGCTCAAGGGTACAACGGCAGTGTCCTACCCGGGAATCGAACCTGCGACCTTTCGGTTACAAGCCCAGTTTCTTACCCACTGTGCTACACTCCGTCCTGCGTCCATTACCAGATGTAATGTATGAATGATTAGGCTTACTGGGGCTGTGTGCTGGAGGTACACGATATGTTGAGTCTTAAGAGCTTAAGGGCATGTAGGCGATCTTTCTTTTTTTTTTTCTTTAGTCATACGTGATGCAGTAATAATAACCTAAGAGGACGCGTGATGCACTGGGATGAACAGCACTGATTATCTATTGGCTGCAGAAAAGGCAATCAGCAGCAAGGCCTTGCAACTTCCATGTGATACAGGAACACTTAACGTGATCGTACTGAAGCTGTACTTGCTGCTGATTGGCTGTCTTTTCAACAGCCAATAGATAACAATGGTAAAAAAAATGCGATATATCGTGCGGCCCTGTGACTGCTGCTGTGTGAAGTGAGATGCATTGTGGGATTGAGCGCTGATGTCACACCCGTTTCCCAGGCAATGGAGCGGGCCAATGGGATGGAGCTGGACGGGAGGCGTATCCGGGTGGATTACTCCATCACGAAACGGCCACACACCCCCACACCCGGCATCTACATGCCCACAGTGAGTTCCCATACTGTGAGGTATGCGTGTTACTGAGGTGAGGGTAGCTGCGTGTGTGTTTGGTAGTGTGAGTGTGTGCTTGTGTGTGTGTGTGTGTGTGGTGAGTGAGTGTGTGTGTGATGTGTTCCTCCTGTGTGTGTGGTAGTGAGTGGTGAGTGTGCAGTGTTGTGTGTGTGTGTGAGTGAGTGAGTGTGCGTGTGTGTGCTCCCCTGTGTGTGTGTGTGAGTGTGTGTGCGTGTGTGTGCTCCCCTGTGTGTGTGAGTGTGTGTGTGTGTGTGTGTGTGTGTGTGAGTGAGTGTGTGTGTGTGTGTGTGTGTGCGCTCCCCTGTGTGTGTGTGCATGTGTTTGTGTGTGTGTGTGAGTGAGTGAGTGTGTGCGTGTGTGTGCTCCCCTGTGTGTGTGTGAGAGTGAGTGTGTGTGTGTGTGTGTGAGTGTGTGTGTGAGTGTGTGTGTGAGTGTGTGTGAGTGTGCGCGTGTGTGTGTGTAACACTCCTCTCTCCCTCCTGCAGTAACGGCGGTGGGGGGGGCAGCGGTGGCAGCAGCAGTGGGGGGAGGAGGCGGGACTCGTACTACGACCGAGGCTATGATCGGTATGACCGCTACGACGAGTACGACTACAGGTACAGGTGAGCCCCGCGCGCCGACGCGCACCTGGACACGCACCTGGCCCCTCCCCCAGACCCCCACGGGTGCATTTAACGCTCCTCTCTCCTCACAGCCGGAGGCGTTCGCCGTCCCCCTACTACAGTCGCTACAGATCCCGCTCGCGATCGCGGTCCTACAGCCCCCGTGAGTACTGTGCTACACGCTAACTACGCACTGCTACAACATGCTAACTACGCACTGCCACAACATGCTAACTACGCACTGCCACAACATGCTAACTAGCCTGCCAAACATGCAACTCGCCTGCCCAACATGCTAACTACCACTGCACAACATGCTAACTACGCACTGCTCGCACTAAAGCATGCTAACAGCTAACTACGCACTGCCACAACATGCTAACTACGCACTGCTGCGACATGCTAACTACGCACTGCTACAACATGCTAACTACGCACTGCTACAACATGCTAACTACGCACTGCTGCGACATGCTAACTACGCACTGCTACAACATGCTAACTACGCACTGCTACAACATGCTAACTACGCACTGCTGTGACACGGTAAATATACAACGCTCTACACGCTGACTACACACTGATCAGCTGCTGAACTTGTTTCTGAAATCCACTTCCTTTTACTCCCTCTGCAGGACGATACTAAGGGACCCTCACCAATGCACAGTCCCGAAAGTCATCATGTTTTTCTCCTTTTGGATCTTCAAAGAAAATGTTTTTTAAAAAAATTCACAAACTTAATTTTTATTTTATTTTTGCCATTGTTTATCTGGCCAGAGATGTATTAGCTTGCCGACGGACGGCATTGTTGTTTTCCAAACCACAGGTGAAAGATTCCAGGTGGAGAATGTGTGTTTACCATTTTAATTTCCTTCTGTGTAGAGGTCTTAATTTGTGGACTCCTCTGTAAAGCCGCGTGGAGCTGGTAGAAGCCTACCGAAAAGGAGACAGGCTTTTTTTTGTTTTTAGTGTTTGGTGATGTGCAGATGGGGGGGGGGTGGTTTTAACCTGGTTGAATCATCCACTTCATTTCCTCAAGGCAGAGGATGTCCCGGAAATCGTGCAGATTCCCACTTTGGTTGCTCTCGGACTATATATAAATATATATACATGTCGTCGTTTGGATACCTCTGAAATTCTTTTTATTTTCATAGGATGTTGTTTCTTTTTAAGTAAAATAAAAACAAATGCAACGAAAGCCGATGTGTCGGGTGCTCATTTGATGGTGGAATGACTGCATATTGATTTGTGAATATTCCCTGGGCGGTGTACAGGGAGTGAGTGTGGTGTGATTTGTGAATATTCCCTCTGCAGTGTACAGGGAGTGAGTAAAAATGTCCAACTATATGTTGCGGATCAAATATGAATCGGTATTCAGAAATTACATGACCTATTTCTCACCAAATGTTTTCAGAAGCGTATTTTAGTAAACTGCGAAATATGAGTTTATAAACAGGCTGCCACATTAATCTGGTTTGAAAAACTTTTTGGCCCAAGCCAATCTAGCCAATCACGTGCCGTTGGTTTTTCCATCGCATTAAAACGTAAATGGACAAATTTGTGGGGGGCATCATTTTTCCCACTAGATGACTTGATTGACATCTACATGACCTAGTAGTATCTCCAAAGAGGTACTCTGACATCACTACTGGGGCAGGGCCAGAGTGGAACGCAGAAGGAATTTTTCCAACATTAGAGGGCAGCACCAAGACTCTTTCAGTTTTTTCTGCAAAAGGATATTCAGAAGTGTTTCGAAACAACGGCATGGGTTAAAATGATACATCATGAAGCAGGCATACGAACACGTTTACAGGTAAAAAATAAAAAGTGATCTAGGGTGTAATCCCCGTCTGTTTAAGTGTCTCTCTAAACCCTGGGACCCCCACCTCCCCCCGATGGGGGGCTGCTCTCCCGGAGTCGGAAAGTTCCGGCAGGATCCGAGAGAGCGACTGACCAGGCCGCGCTAGTCACGTTAGCGCTAACCAATCAGCCGCGTGTAATCCCCAACAGCCCAGCCGATTCTAAAAGGAGGAACGAATCAGAATCCTTAGCGTCTTAATCCTCCTCAGATTGGTTTAATCCCAGCTTCAGAACAGAATCCTCCTCAGATTGATTTAATCCAAGCTTCAGAACCGAATCCTCCTCAGATTGGTTTAATCCCAGTTTCAGAACCGAATCCTCCTCAGATTGGTTTAATCCCAGTTTCAGAACTGAATCCTCCTCAGATTGGTTTAATCCCAGTTTCAGAACCGAATCCTCCTCAGATTGGTTTAATCCCAGTTTCAGAACCGAATCCTCCTCAAATTGGTTTAATCCCAGTTTCAGAACCGAACCCCATGACGATGAAGGGGGCAATTGTGGGGGAAATGGCGGGGCCGTTTCCATTTCTGTGACCCATGTTCACCTGTTTGTACCTGTAATCCTTCAGCTCTACAAGTGACTGAAGCTCTGAGGTGCTTCCTTATGAAGCTGTACCTGAGACTGAAGCTCTGAGGTGCTTATGAAGCTCTACCTGAGACTGAAGCTCTGAGGTGCTTATGAAGCTGTACCTGAGACTGACGCTCTGAGGTGCTTTCTTATGAAGCTGTACCTGAGACTGAAGCTCTGAGGTGCTTTCTTATGAAGCTGTACCTGAGACTGAAGCTCTGAGATGCTTATGAAGCTGTACCTGAGACTGAAGATCTGAGGTGCTTCTTTATGACGCCGTACCTGAGACTGAAGCTCTGAGATGCTTATGAAACTGTACCTGAGACTGAAGATCTGAGGTGCCTCCTTATGAAGCTGTACCTGAGACTGAAGCTCTGAGATGCTGCTTATGAATGAAGCTTGAGGTGCTCTAGCACTGTACTGAGACTGAAGCTCTGAGATGCTTCCTTATGACTGTACTGAGCTGAAGCTCTGAGGTGTATGAACTGTACCTGAGACGAAGCTCTGAGTGCTCCTTATGAAGCTGTACCTGAGACTGAAGCTCTGAGATGTTATGAAGCTGTACCTGAGACTGAAGCTCTGGATGCTTCTTATGAAGCTGTACCTGAGACTGAAGCTCTGAGGTGCTTCCTTATGAAGCTGTACCTGAGACTGAAGCTCTGAGACTGTCTTATGAGCGTACCTGAGACTGAAGCTCTGAGGTGCTTCTTATGATAGCTTGTACCTGAGACCTGAAGCATCTGAGTGTCTTATGAAGCTGTACCTGAGACTGAAGTCTGAGATGCCTTATGAGCTGTACCTGAGACTGAAGCTCTGAGTGCTGTTACCTTGAGAAGCTGTACCTGAGACTGAAGCTCTGAGATGCTTATGAAGCTGTACCTGAGACTGAAGCTCTAGGTGCTTCTTATGAAGCTGTACCTGAGACTGAAGCTCTGAGATGCTTATGAGCTGTACCTGAGACTGAAGTCTGAGGTGCCTTATGAAGCTGTACCTGAGACTGAAGCTCTGAGATGCTTATGAAGCTGTACCTGAGACTGAAGCTCTGAGTGCTTATGAAGCTGTACCTGAGATGAGCTCTGAGATGCTTATGAGCTGTACCTGAACTGAAGCTCTGAGGTGCTTCCTTATGAAGCTGTACCTGAGACTGAAGCTCTGAGATGCCTCCTTATGAAGCTGTACCTGAGACTGAAGCTCTGAGGTGTTATGAAGCTGTACCTGAGACTGAAGCTCTGAGGTGCTTCCTTATGAAGCTGTACCTGAGACTGAAGCTCTGAGATGCTTCCTTATGAAGCTGTACCTGAGTCTGAAGCTCTGGTGTGCTTATGAAGCTGTACCTGAGACTGAAGCTCTGAGGTGCTTCCTTATGAAGCTGTACCTGAGACTGAAGCTCTGAGATGCTTATGAAGCTGTACCTGAGACTGAAGCTCTGAGGTGCTTCTTTATGATGCTGTACCTGAGACTGAAGATCTGAGATGCTTATGAAGCTGTACCTGAGACTGAAGATCTGAGATGCTTATGAAGCTGTACCTGAGACTGAAGCTCTGAGATGCTTATGAAGCTGTACCTGAGATTGAAGCTCTGAGGTGCTTATGAAGCTGTACCTGAGACTGAAGCTCTGAGATGCTTATGAAGCTGTACCTGAGACTGAAGCTCTGAGGTGCTTCTTTATGACGCCGTACCTGAGACTGAAGCTCTGAGATGCTTATGAAGCTGTACCTGAGACTGAAGATCTGAGGTGCCTCCTTATGAAGCTGTACCTGAGACTGAAGCTCTGAGATGCTTATGAAGCTGTACCTGAGACTGAAGCTCTGAGGTGCTTCCTTATGAAGCTGTACCTGAGACTGAAGCTCTGAGATGCCTCCTTATGAAGCTGTACCTGAGACTGAAGCTCTGAGGTGTTATGAAGCTGTACTGAGACTGAAGCTCTGAGTGCTTATGAAGCTGTACCTGAGACTGAAGCTCTGAGTGTGCTTATGAAGCTGTACCTGATTGAAGCTCTGGTGCTTATGAAGCTGTACCTGAGACTGAAGCTCTGAGTGCTCTATGAGCTGTACCTGAGACTGAAGCTCTGAGGTGCTTATGAAGCTGTACCTGAGACTGAAGCTCTGAGGTGTCTTATGAAGCTGTACCTGAGACTGAAGCTCTGAGATGCTTATGAAGCTGTACCTGAGACTGAAGTCTGAGATGCTTTGAAGCTGTACCTGAGACTGAAGCTCTGAGATGCTTATGAAGCTGTACCTGAGATGAAGCTCTGAGGTTCTTATGAAGCTGTACCTGAGACTGAAGCTCTGAGGTGCTTATGAAGCTGTACCTGAGACTGAAGCTCTGAGGTGCTTTATGAAGCTGTACCTGAGACTGAAGATCTGAGTGCTTATGAAGCTGTACCTGAGACTGAAGCTCTGAGGTGCTTATGAAGCTGTACCTGAGACTGAAGCTCTGAGATGCTTATGAAGCTGTACCTGAGACTGAAGCTCTGAGGTGCATCCTTATGAAGCTGTACCTGAGACTGAAGCTCTGAGGTGCTTATGAAGCTGTACCTGAGACTGAAGCTCTGAGGTGCTTATGAAGCTGTACCTGAGACTGAAGCTCTGAGGTGCTTATGAAGCTGTACCTGAGACTGAAGCTCTGAGGTGCTTATGAAGCTGTACCTGAGACTGAAGCTCTGAGATGCTTATGAAGCTGTACCTGAGACTGAAGCTCTGAGGTGCTTATGAAGCTGTACCTGAGACTGAAGCTCTGAGGTGCATCCTTATGAAGCTGTACCTGAGACTGAAGCTCTGAGGTGCTTATGAAGCTGTACCTGAGACTGAAGCTCTGAGATGCTTATGAAGCTGTACCTGAGACTGAAGCTCTGAGATGCTTATGAAGCTGTACCTGAGACTGAAGCTCTGAGGTGCTTCCTTATGAAGCTGTACCTGAGACTGAAGCTCTGAGGTGCTTATGAAGCTGTACCTGAGACTGAAGCTCTGAGGTGCTTCCTTATGAAGCTGTACTTGCTGCTTATCCCCAGAAAAAAATACATTTCTGTTGGGAGGGGAGACCTGTGATGGGCATGCTGGGATAGCGTGGGGTCCAGAGAACGCGAGCACAAATCGTGCCCTATCTCCATAAACCTTGACCCTTGACCCCGCAGGCATTAACAGCCATCATAGTGATACAGCCAGCACGCAGCTCAAAGTCTAAACTGCCAAGGTTTACCACCACCGCTACGGGGAGTTTTATTGGAGCGTGGGCAAAAGTACACTACACACACAAACACACCATCACACGCATAAACACAGACACTACACACACACACACACACACACATACACAAACACTACACACACATAAACACACACACACTACACACACAAACACACACATAAACACACACAAACACACACACACACATAAACACACAATGCACACACACACACACCACACATAAACACACAATGCACACACACACACACTACACACATAAAAACACAATGCACACACACACACTACACACATAAACACACAATGCACAGACACACACTACACGCATAAACACACAATGCACACACAGACACACTACACACATAAACACACAATGCACACACGTGCACACTACGCACACACACACTATACATATACCCACACACACACACATTTTACACACGCATGCGCACACACACACACACGCGCATTTTACACACGCGTGCGCACACACACATGTCCACTGTGAAGCACTGTGACAGCTGGTTAATAAATGGCACTGTGCAATAGCCAAGACTGACTGATTGACTGCTCATCAAGATAAAGGGGGGAAAAATGCCATAACCGCAGTCATGACTACCACATTACAGTATCCATGGCAACCTATGGCAACATTAGGGTATCCATGTGACATTGTGGCCACATTAGGGTATCCATGCCAACCCCTGAAAGAAACGCACAATGTAACACATCACACCTATAACATATCACACTCTCCCGAACATATCACACTCTCCTGAACATATCACACTCTCCCGAACATATCACACTCTCCCGAACATATCACACTCTCCTGAACATATCACACTCTCCTGAACATATCACACTCTCCTGAACATATCACACTCTCCTGAACATATCACACTCTCCCGAACATATCACACTCTCCTGAACATATCACACCTTTCAGAACACATGACACCTTTCAGAATATATATAACATAGCTGTCAGTGATTCTGCAGTCAGTGATTCTGATGTCAGTGATTCTGCAATCAGTGATCCTGCTGTCAGTGATTCTGCAGTCAGTGATTCTGCAGTCAGTGATCCTGCTGTCAGTGATTCTGCAGTCAGTGATCCTGCTGCCAGTGATTCTGCTGTGCTGAGCACTGTGGGAACTTCTCCCCACTGCAGGAATTCATAGTTTCTCTTTCCCAGAAACACAGACACCAGCTTGTTCCACAGATCTATGAACAGTGTGCCACTGCAGAGAGATCCGTACTGGAAAATTAGCATTAACAATTAACCATGAGTTATACAGGTGGTCCTGTGTATTATTTAGAAAAAATCCATTATTTACATATATTTTTTTATTTTTTGCTAATTTAGCAGCACTGTATCACTGGTTCATGCAAATGACTTGTGATGTCAGAGTGGAATATTTGAATAATCTGAACGTTCTGTCTGATGGACAGTGAGAATGCGACACACACGTTGGTAAGGTGTCTAGAGTAAGATACACACCCAGCAGGTAGATGAAAGATTATGTTAAAATGTACCTCCCTCATGCTTTACACAACACATATACTCCATCTTTATACACTACACATATACTCCATCTTTATACACAACACATATAATCCATCTTTATACACGACATATATACTCCATCTTTACACACAACACTGTATACTCCATATTTACACACAGAACCAGTATTATAGTGTGGCTAAAAAAACTGCACCACACGGCCATTTCGTAGATGACACCTGAGCGACACTCATTCTTCCCTTGTGTTTCACCGCTCACAGTGACGTAGAGATGCTGGGGATTTCAATTTATCGGTGAGTTGATTTTGGCACTGAATCCCTCCTGTCTCTCTGCAGTGTTTTAATGGTGATGTAAATGTGGAGTAAATATTGTGCAAATGCGGAGTGAATATGGAGTCAATGAGAGTTAAATGTGGAGTAAATATGATGTAAATGTGGGGCAAACATGGTGTAAATAGGGGGTAAATGTAGATTAAATGTGGTGTAAATATGGTGTAAATGTGGTGTAAATACGGTGTAAATGTGGTGTAAATGAGGTCCCTTCCGTTTGTCTACCTGTGTGACACTGGTCAGCTAAAGCCTTTAAAGGGGTTGAGGATTTAATTAAAATGCTCTGTAAAAGTGACATATGCTGTGTGGGACCAGTGTGTAAATGTGGAGTATAAAATGCCACGGCATACTGCTGTGTGGGACCAGTGTGTAAATGGTTGAGATTATAAAATGACATACTGCTAGGGGGACCAGTGTGTGTAAATGGTGGAGTATAAAAATGACAGACTGACATACTGCTGTGTGGGGACCAGTGTGTAAATGGTGGAGTATAAAAATGACATACTGCTGTGTGGGGACCAGTGTGTAAATGGTGGAGTATAAAAATGACAGACTGACATACTGCTGTGTGGGGACCAGTGTGTAAATGGTGGAGTATAAAAACGACAGACTGACATACTGCTGTGTGGGGACCAGTGTGTAAACGGTGGAGTATAAAAACGACAGACTGACACACTGCTGTGTGGGGACCAGTGTGTAAACGGTGGAGTATAAAAACGACAGACTGACACACTGCTGTGTGGGGACCAGTGTGTAAACGGTGGAGTATAAAAACGACAGACTGACATACTGCTGTGTGGGGACCAGTGTGTAAACGGTGGAGTTAAAAACGACAGACTGACACACTGCTGTGTGGGGACCAGTGTGTAAACGGTGGAGTATAAAACGACAGACTGACACACTGCTGTGTGGGGACCAGTGTGTAAACGGTGGAGTATAAAAACGACAGACTGACACACTGCTGTGTGGGGACCAGTGTGTAAACGGTGGAGTATAAAAACGACAGACTGACACACTGCTGTGTGGGGACCAGTGTGTAAACGGTGGAGTATAAAAACGACAGACTGACACACTGCTGTGTGGGGACCAGTGTGTAAACGGTGGAGTATAAAAACGACAGACTGACATACTGCTGTGTGGGGACCAGTGTGTAAATGGTGGAGTATAAAAACGACAGACTGACATACTGCTGTGTGGGGACCAGTGTGTAAATGGTGGAGTATAAAAACGACAGACTGACATACTGCTGTGTGGGGACCAGTGTGTAAATGGTGGAGTATAAAAACGACAGACTGACATACTGCTGTGTGGGGACCAGTGTGTAAACGGTGGAGTATAAAAACGACAGACTGACAGACTGCTGTGTGGGGACCAGTGTGTAAATGGTGGAGTATAAAAATGACAGACTGACATACTGCTGTGTGGGGACCAGTGTGTAAATGGTGGAGTATAAAAAGGACAGACTGACATACTGCTGTGTGGGGACCAGTGTGTAAATGGTGGAGTATAAAAAGGACAGACTGACATACTCATCTCTGCATACATCGCCACAATGCTTCACTTCAGAGTGCAGAAACATTATTTTCAAACCAAAGATGAATTACACTTCTATGTGTTCATTTATTTTACATTTTTGCTTGTCCAGAGCCCTCTGTAAATGTTGGGGAAATTTGGGGTGACTGCAGGTATTTTGGGGCGCTGTACCTGTACACCTCTCCCACATCTGCAGTTCTGCTGATTCATCATAAAAACCTCTTCAGCCTAAAGGCTTGCCCACAGTCACCCAGCACATCTACAAGCACTATATTCTGTAAGAAGCAAAAGGAAGGGTCTCTCAAACTTCTACAAAAAAACGATGTTTATTTACAAGAATGGCACTTGTGAGAAATACTGGAAACTTACTCTGGACTTAATCCCAACCCGGAGCCTTTTCAGCGACTATGTTTTATACATTTTCAAGCCTTGATCAGGGATGATGCGCTACACAAGAATCCAAAGGATGCCGTGAAGCAGTGACACACCTATCGGTCAGGCCGCAGCGCGTTGGCCGTTCTGCGGTGACTGAATTAGCACGTCCGTTGACTTGAGTAGTTCCTAGTCTGCCACTCCTAGCCACTGTCATACCGTTAATCAACGTGTACCAACAGTATTTTAATCGTGACAAGATCAAGGGAATGTGTGGCCAGTAGTCATAATGGCATCAGAGGCACATATTTCTTACCATTTTCTTCAAGGCACTATAAATGTGCCTTGTAAGAAAATATAGGGATATTTTCTTTTTTTAAAAAAGCAATGAAACATACTAGATTAATTAAGTCTAACAAGTTCAGAGACTTGAAACAAAACAAGAGCAGGGTTTCTGGAGCGATGGAGAACGTGTGAGGGAACAGAGGTGGAGTTTAAGGCTGTTCAGAAGCAGATCTACCGTAAGAGTAATTTGTGTGTTTTGCCCAAGACCAGCCAAACCCAGGGTTTAACTGTTAAAAGTAATTCAGGGGGGTGTGAATACTTCTGTTCTTAAATGGCAAATAAATATGCCCTTACAGTTTCCAAATACTTTAAAATACTTTTTTTCCCCCAAACCAAAATAATCACACAAAACACTGTCACTTATCAGAAGCAGTAAATGAATTTATTTTAGGAAAACTGGACTCATTGTGCATCAAAACATTTTTTTTAGCTACTTCTCATTATTTCAGTGTTTATATTTAACATTAATCGTGTTTGAAAGTATTCAAGGTTGACTTGGAGCCAAGAAGAAACAAACATCCAGTGAAGAGAAAGTAGTTTAAATGTACAGCACAAGTTTAAACAAATCATGAACAATTATAAATGTACAGCACAAGTTCCTTTATCAATACAAAAAGTAGATGTACAAAATTACCCCAACTATAACAATGCAAATAAAATAAATATTAAAGTGCAATAATGTATCATCAGCATATTCACATTCACAGATACATTTATTGATGTGGCTTTTCGTGATCAAAACACACTTATAATTAATGTAGAAGCACAAATCTGTCAGATTGAAGTGCTCATTACCACATTTCTGTCTAGAGCGCGTGTGTATGATGTGTGGTAAAATGCATAAATGTTGTGAGCTCCGCTTAATTAGGAGCTTTTAAAACTGAATCACCAAGGCAATCTGTGTTGTCTCTGTGGCAGGTACACAGTTTCTCCCTGAAAGTGTCTTTGTCTGTTTATTCATCTGATTTGCCTGTCATCAAAGAAGGTGGCATTTCCCTGTTCTTCTTAAACAAAACAGTAACATACATTAGATTAGCACTTCATGCATATTTTCAATACATAGGTGCAAAGATTAAACAAATTGTTTTACAGTATATTAGCATATACTGTATTTTACAACATAATAAAACACAACTACCAAGTTTTCTTTTGTAAACAAATTGTAATTATAAAATAGACAATACCTCTGATAGTGTTTTTCTTTACTATTTACTCCTGCATAATTATTTACTCATGAACTACACAAAGAAGTATACCAAGAAGAAGATATATTTGTAAAGGCTACAGAAAAGATAAAACGACTTATTAGCGTACATTTTGTTCTTATTTTTGTCATAAACTTTCATTTTTACAAATACTGGACGGAACACTGCCGCACAATTATTCCTTCACAATTATTGAATTGGAAGAGTGACATTTTTTTCCTGTTTGTAAGAACCATCATTCCTGTAACTATGGTAAAACTTTTAACATAAACGTGATACTCTTTTCAAATGAAATTATTGTTCAATAAACATACAGATGTTTTTCTTTAAAATGTCTGGTGAAACTATTTCCAATTCATGTTTTAATTTACAGGCGGAAATCCCCAAAAATATTATTTAAAACATACATTATACATGTCAGTGCACCGCCATTTTATGTCGAAAAAGAATTCTCACTGTCCTGCAGGCTACATGTCCTGCAAATTCGTTTGTTTTTTTTCCCCAGTGGATTTTTTTTTTTCAGGACATAAAGAATTATGGAGTTATGAATGATCATTATAGAGCAAGGACAGTGTCAGAAAAGGTGTTTATTGCAAAGATCCGTTTGTAAAGTTCCCGCTCCGGCTGCTCCAGAACTGCTCGGAAACGACAATGGCCAGAGAATAAAACTGCACCGCATACGGTTCTACAGCATCTCGTTATCCTCAACATGGCGCACACAACTCCATCTCCATACATTCAGACATACACATTGCCTCGAAATACCGGATTTTCTAGTTTTACGTGAAAAAATATAAACATATATTTACGATTCGTAGCTACCCACGCAGATCAACGCGCAAATATAGCCAACATCAATAGGCACTCGTACTTATATATGCAGTGCAAATTTAGCCAGCTAGCGTGTCCTTAAATAAGTTCCGATGAAGCAGTTTTTTTCTCCTTAAAAATCCTATAGTAAAATGATTTTACCAATGTTGTAATCTATGCGCACGTACTGTTGAAAGCAGATTCTTACTTACTCGTTTGAAATGCAAGGGGAGACGAGCGTTAAATTAAGACTGTACAAACTGTGCTCAAACTGCATGGTTGTTGCGCTATAGGATGACGCTGTAGTATGTAGCGCGCTATAGGGAAGATGGCCCCCCTCCACATAACGTTAACAGTCACACACTGAACGGGGGTGGGGGCCCCATTGCTACATTCCACCCAAGAACATCTATCGCCCGACTTCCGTTCATAATTCACATGGAGTCGATGCGTTTAAACGCAATAAATTACGGACACGCCAAAACATTTCCATGGATAGCGACTATTTATTTATTTATTTTTACAACATTGCTTTTTTTTCTACGAGAAACCTAACAAAATCAAATATTGTATGAACGAAATAATGAGACCCGTGGGATACGGAAATATCTCACTAATACGCATAGATATCTAGATAAATCAAATTATCTCGTCTTTTAGGCTACTCAGTAGGCTATAGATATAGCTCGCATATCTGAATAGGCTTCTCAGACTAACCAAATACACTTCTCTTTTCCTTTTGAATAAATGCAGGAAACAATATAGAACTCGCAGTTCTTAGAACAAAACACTGCAGAATTGCGACATTTTGTTTAAAAAAATATCTAACAATGTCGATGCATATAATTAATTAATTAAGAAAACACACGTTGTTGTTGTTGTTGTTGTTGCTAATTCTGTGTAGTCGAATTTCATTTCTGACTGCCAAAATCATCAAATGTGATATTATTTGTGGAGTTCGTCCAATCTGAAAACTCTAAAATTGTTTATCATATTCGATCGGATAGTAGAAGAAAGCTGCCTTTTCGCGCCCTGATTCATACAGAACAGAGTTGAGCATCAACCAATGAACGGCTGCCCCTGATCGAGCCTACAAAGGGAGCGCCAGTGGATAAGCGCTCCCTGATTGGACATTCCTTTAAACCAATAGAACAACTCAGAGCCGTGCCAATACGGAATACTACAGCGACATCGTAATTGTGGAAGCTGTTTTGAGCACAGAGAAAGTGACTGAAAACTCATTGAAAAACACGCAAAATGTGAACGTTCGTATGGGCATTTTTCCCGAAAACACTCCCGGAGCACGTTTGAGCACGTTATAGGTGTGCGTGACAGCGTGGATCTCTCCGGTTAGGCACAATGGAAGAAATAGCGTCTTTGTCTTTATTAAATATTACCATAGGCCAGGCATTCTCCGGATGATAATTTAATCACAGTTTTATAGTGTTCTTTTTACAGCCATGC
The DNA here is from genome assembly GCF_018555375.3 of Anguilla rostrata. Classification (NCBI taxonomy): domain Eukaryota; kingdom Metazoa; phylum Chordata; class Actinopteri; order Anguilliformes; family Anguillidae; genus Anguilla; species Anguilla rostrata. The sequence continues at coordinate 56,316,427 of NC_057940.1, forward strand.
AATCACAATATATGTTTTCTGTAGGCCTATACAACGCCACCCATTCGGCTACAAGATAATGCGGAGAAATAATAGACTCAATGTAAAAGTATAGTATATATAAGCTGCTCTGGCAATTGCAAACAAAATAAATAATAATAATTATTATTATTATACATTGTTGAGGGCAGCAAAAAAATGACGTGACCTCTGACCCCGAGGCGGCGCTGGCTGCTGGGAAGTAGAGTGTCGCGTGCAGCTTTAAAGTGACGTAGGGGCGCCGTTTGTAACATATCACATGAAATGTAACTTTCGCTGGGAACTGCTGCAAAGGTTGAAACACGGGACTATACACAGACGAACATGGTTCAAAAACATTCATCGCATTTTAAACGGGTCAAATGTTAGCAGGCTCACATTTTCTGCCACCTTATCCATAATGTCGGAACACTTTTGTTACGTAGATTAAAAATAAATAAAACCCACTGCATTAAATCCTACTTGTTCGCTTCCATATTTTAACTGCCCCTATCTTAACAACTAATAATAAAATACCTTTTGTTAATTGCTAATCCAAAAAGGCTGTGGCGTAGTGAACACACACACACTGAGGTTTCTAATGTAGGCGAGGTTTGCGAAATAAGTTCCATTGTGTACACAAGAGAGTGTTAATGTATGGTAGATACACCAGAGCTATTTCATTACGGTGTGCTCGCTGTGCATTGCCTTTGTTTCAAAGGCTAAGTAAACCCTCGTTCGGAATCCTCACTACGTACACGAGCTCTACATTCAAAAATTAAGAAGTTATTGATTTAGCCGGACAAATTCTTGATGTGCGGTCTAAATGTGCTTTTGGTGGGCATAGCTCGCTGTTCGGTTTATGCACGCGACAACCTAACATCTGGAAACGCGTTAAATACAGCTCGTAATGCATTTTATTTGATAGGCCGACGCGTTAAAATATACGGACAGATGATTTTGTGTGTGAACATGGTTAGTTACCTTTCCACACTGGTTTCAGGCGATTGATAGTCCCCCTCCCCCTTACCTCCCCTCCCCCAAAGACACACCCTCCTCCCCCATTCACTGAGGCCTTCTTGCCACATGCAGGAAACGTAGCGCGAGTTCGCCATGTTCGTTGGGGGAAGCGACTTACAAAAGCGTCTAACAACGCACGTGCTCGTGTATCCAGAGCGGGGGGCGTCGCATTGGCACGACATAGCTGATCAATAGCACGGGGGCACAGATGACCCCTGATGCATTTGGTGTGTCACGGCCCAGATTCTGGGACGCGGAAAAGATGGATGCCGGGGACGATTAAAAAAGCAGGCATGGCGTTTCCAGCCCACGCGCCAGCCTTCTTCCCCATGTTCCGGGCGCACCCGCACAGTGCACGACTGCATGTGTAATGCATGTAGGGCGCGCGCGCGCACACACACACACACACACACCATTTTAAATTGATAGCGTTAGTGAATATGCCCCTTCCCCCCGCGCTTCCTCCGCCCTCCGCCGAGGCACTTGCACGAAACCCCGCAGTATCCTTTTCCAGCGCGAGCGTGCGTGCTGTGGCGTTTTACTATTTCAACTGGGCAGCCAATGAGAAGCAAGATACTCAAAGAAAGGCACTATAATGGAGAAGGGGGTCGTGCTAACTATAATATGATTCAGGGTAGCGATAGTGCGACCGCACACACGAAATCCCCTAATGTACGTAGGTTCCCCCCCCTGCTAATCCTCCCCCCTCCCTCTCCAGCGGCCCCCACCCCGGTTTCCCGTACCATTTTCCCCAATCCAACACTTAATTGAGGAACCGGGATTCCTCACGTGCGAAGTTGATTTGTAGTTTGAACACGTGGCTCATTCAAAAAAGCCGGAATATTCAAGAGATTTTTTCTTCTCGGTTTTATTTAGAGGCGGCGCCAGTATTAACGTGTGTGTGACAGTTTCGGTCTTTCTGCCAAAGGGGTTCGGGGAAGACAAAAAGTAGTTTTCGCCTCCTTCTGCCCGACCCACCATCGTAAGGAAAGGCGGAATACATAATTACAAATTTATTTATTTTTTTGCGCGATAGACGGGGAGAAGGACCGCGATACCTCGATAGGCTTTTCCCACTAAATACATCGATAGCAGCCTAAATAGGTAGCACACTCGCACCCTGTTTCGTGATAGCGCATTTCACCCACAAGACTACATCTGTGAAGATAAATCAGCTTTTTTTTCGTCAGGAAGGTTGGCATTTTCCCGTGCTTAACGCCATGAATAAGCTGTACATCGGCAACTTGAGTGAAGAAGCGAGCCCGGTGGAGTTGGAAAGTATCTTCGAGGAGTGGAAGATTCCTGTCAGCGGTCCGTTTCTGGTTAAAACGGGTTATGCGTTTGTGGATTGCCCCGACGAGAAAATCGCAATGAAGGCCATAGACATTCTTTCAGGTAAGAGAGAGCCCACGCGCGGCGAATGTGTTTCCCTTTATACAGTAATCTAGTTTAGACCGCGATTGCGTTTTGTTCGTGTCCATTAACGCAACGCCACAGTTTAAACGGGTGGATGTGGAACAGTAATGTATAGGGGTGGGGTGTATGTAAAAGGGTTTTTTTCCCACCCTCTCAATGATTCCCTTTGAGGTTTGGTGCTCGTTTGGGGTCCGACACTGTGGGCGTAGCCTACTGTCACCACTTTTTAAAATTTCATTTTTACAAATTAAATTTTTAAAATTTGCACCGGGTCCGAATCTATCGATACAACGGAGTGGCTCGCGCCCATGTTGGTGGGGGGTGCGCCTGTTCCACTGCAACTCCATAGCGCGCGGGGCTGCGGCCGGGCCCGGGGCGTCGGGGTCACCCCAAGCCTGGCTCGATGTTGCTTTACGATTGTAACAGCGGCCAGCTGTATGCACGGGTTACTTTTCTGGTGTTCGGGGTGTACGCTTTACACACGCATTAAAGCACAGAACAGAATTAACACAAAGATTCACAGGGGGGGAAAGTTTATGTAATTTAGTGAGCAGCCATCGTGTTCTCTTCATTGCTTATTGTAGTGCTTGGTTAACTGCACTTCCAGGCGGTTTAACAATGTCTTTGTGAAATGAAATGCTCGCTGCCTTATTTAACTGTTAAAAGGGAAGACCTGAATTGTTAGTCATTGCTACTGCGTGACAACGTGTAGCAGAAGGCATTAAATGGAGTACACATTGAAAATGCCATCTAAGGTTAGCTGTGTGGAGTGGGCCGTGGTTGACGACCATATCCTCGTAGTTAAGTTGTGCTTTTTCTCTTCTAGGCTTCTCTTGCCCTCTTGAAGCGTGATTGGGCTTCTATCCTAAATGTGTTTACAAAAGTTGTTTCGCAACACCGAATAAAGTGTATTTTTACACTTCTGAAGCGCGAGTTTCTGTGATTGTTGGCTAGATTCTCTCGCCCATACACGAATTAAAATTAACTTCTTTTAACATCTCTCCAGGTAAGGTAGAACTTCACGGAAAGCTTCTAGAAGTGGAACATTCAGTCCCAAAAAGACAAAGGTAAATTTCTATTATCCAATTAAATGTCTTGTTTAATTTTACTTCAGTTAACTGTGACCTCTCGCCTGTACACAAGTGTGTAGTTGCATTGAATGTTGGCTAAGTGCTTAAATGAACCGTGTTTCTGTAGCACGAGGTTCAACGCAGAGATGTTATTTTTGCGTGAATTATTTTGGAATCGGGAGGAAACTATCGTTGGATGTGTTTTTATGAATTTAGAAAAAAAATGTGAATAGGTGCAAGCAGTATTATTATTATTTTTTAAAATAATTTACGTCAAGCCCAACGAAATGTGGAAGGATCTGAGTGTTTAACTAGCTTCCTGGTCATTAATATTTATACATTAATTTTGAAGTCGCCCAAAAGTAGAAATGGTAGCCTTAAAAAAAAAAAAAATTTAAAGAGAGAATTGTTGAACATGCCAACTGGACACGTTCGGTTTGTGTATAAATGGAGCACAATGTATTCTTTTAAATGCCTGTGGATACTTTTTTTTCCCCCTTAAAAAAAATGGTGTCACACTTTTTGAGGGGGAGGGGAGGGTTACACATTCCCCCTTCCCCCTTTTCTCTTCACTTTCGGGTGCAGCGCTTTAGGACTCCTAAAAAATGTGAGTTTGGCTGGCTGGCAGGACTGCGGCCTAGTCTGGCTTGCCCTGTTTGTTGGGGCCTGTAGATCGACGTGTAACGTTCCGGCTTGGAGAAGCTGCTGTCGCTGTTTTAAATTACGTCTTTGCACAAAATTGGTTGACACATTTTACACGACAACCTCCATAAGTGTTCATTGCCGGAAACCTTACAGATTTATACCTTCGTGACTGGCCGGAATTATTCTTCGTATCTGGGTATATGTAACTGTAGGAGGATTTAGTGCGTTAACTTGGTGCATAAGTTAAGTGTTGATAATGTTCGAAAGTGCAGTGAATGGTGTGTCTATGAATATAAAATTCTGATTACATTTAGTAAAATCGTGCGTTTAAATATTGTAAGGGCCGTAGGTCAGCTCTAGAATACTTAACAAACTACGTTCTTATTTTACACAATTCAATGGGACTTTTTTGCGTAATGAAACTGAAAGATTTTTGTCTTTAAAACGTGGTTTGTCTGTGCGTGACCAGCGTGTTTGAAATGCCTAGAAGAATTAATTTATGCTGGACTCCGTTTACTATTACTTTTCTTTTCTTTTTTTTGGGATGCTTTTTTGCGCTGTGTTTTAAAAAAAAATAAAAAATAAAGAATGCTGAAGCAACTTATTTCTATTTTTTTCTTTTATTTTTTAGAGTGAATCTGTCGGTGTATGTACGATTTCGCGCTACCTCTCCCTTTTGTACAACAGTTGCATATGCACCCAAAATGTCTCTTCAACGCATATTGTGGAATGGGCCTGTTTTTAAACTGACTTGCTGACATTTCCAGCGAAGACCAATATGGTTAAAGCAGTGTTTTTGACAGTTCTAGCTGCTCAAAGCAGATTAGGCTGGTAGAGTAAACTGGTGGATGAGCTGACTATTGGCTGTTTAGCTGGTTGACCAGCTAAAAGTGATAAATGCATCTTAAACCAGCTTGACCAAGTTCGGCTGGTTAAGCTGGAATTTTCAGCAGGGTGACTAAATGAATCCACCACACACACACACACGCAAAAGTAGTCTGAAGTGCAGTTTGAACATTCTGAAATGATATGTTCATTTCACATGTAGGGTTGCAAAATTAGGTGGGTGTGTGTCTTCCTGAAATTGAGGCTTTGTCTGTTCTGGGCAGGAGTTTAGGCTAAGCGCTGGCCTCTGTGAGGTCATCCCTCAAAAGGGCCAATGGGAGTGCGATAGTCCCTCGAAAGACCCAATGGGAGCGGGCCGTTGGTTCTGCAGGCTTGGAATTCCAAGCCTCAGCTGAGCCCCCAGTGACTTGGGGTGTGACCTTTGAACCCTGTGGGGAATTGGGAGGGGGGGCAGGAATGCTGTTGCTCAGATGCGGGGGGAGGGGTTTTCTTATTTTCTATGTGGAGGAGAGGCTGTAGTAAATGCTTGCGTGTGTGTGTGAGAGGGAGCGAGTGTGTGTGTGTGTGTGTGTGTGTGGGGTTGGTAATCCTTTCCTGCTGAGTGAACCTCTCGCTAGTTCCAATATTTTTAAAACCACACCTCCCCTCACATTGTGTTCTGATTGGACCCTCTCATTCCCTGCTCTGATTGGCTCCTGCCTTGTGCTGAGGGAGCCCTGGTTTTTAAAGGCTGTGATTGGTCCGCTGTGCGGTCATGTGATTTCCCTGGGAGAATCCCTGCCCCTGAGGACGTGTTCAGTGAAGGCGGTGCTCTTGAGTTTTAAGGGGTTAAAGGTCAGTGTGACTGGCGGTTCTGTCCCCACCATGTGGGCCCGTGTAGAGTGAGGGGGTCGGGGTGCAGGGAGCGGCCGTTTGGGACCGTTTTTGGGGCGACTGCCGCTGTGAGGAACACCCCCCAGTGGTCATCAGCCCTCCAGAGCTTTCAGTATGAAGAAGTGTGTGTGTGTGTGTGGTGGCAATTAAAGCCGTTATGTTGGTCCCATTGGCCGCAGTGTGTGAGCGTTCTTGGTCACGGTTCACGATATAGAGCTGCTCCCGCTTCACCCCTGAACCTCACTGGCACTGAACCAGTCACTGAAATCCACTTCAGGGTTCTCAAATGAGGGGAAAAAAAGTAAATTTTAAAGGATCTTTATGTAAATTGGCTTTTTAAATATCAGGGAAATTTAAGAGATTTCAGTGCCTGCAGACAGGACTTGCTCAGGGAACTTTTTTTTTTTCTCCTCAGGACTAATTCATTTATTGTACTTCTATTTTCTTAGTGTCAGTTTTAGTGAGTGAGTGGGTGTGGTCTGGTATGGGTCACACTCTTAGTTTAGGGCCTCTGTCTCTGTAGTGTCTGGTCAGTGAAACCTGTTGATTCACGTACAGGTTTTGTAAAAGTCTCCGTGGGAATCTCACTTCACAAAATCCTGTATTATAACAGGTTGCTTTGGTGCTGATTGGCTGAGACGGTGTTCTACAGCGATTTTGTGAAACCGATGCAAAATGAAGATCGAGTCACTGTTAATGTAATTCGTATCACTCTGTGCATGAACAGCTATTGAGACGTTACTAAATTATATTCTGTCGTTAGTTAATTGTCTATATGTTGCACCGGTCTTACAATAGTGATATAGCACTCAAGGTCGTGCTGTATTGTGAACATTGTCGCAGCTATGGGGGTTGCCAGCTCTCGGCCATTGTGCCTAACGACGCCCCTGTTGCCGTACAGCACAGCCTCTCCTGCTGCGTTGCTTCCTCAGTGTTTCTAAAATCAATTTTGGTTGTGTTTGCTCATTTAGCATATCCCATAAATATTGCTTTAGTGTGTGGGTTCATCCACAGTAGAACCCATGCAAGATGGCTTGGATGCCATTAGGTGTGTGCGTGGATTTTGGGGTGAGTAAACATTCTCATTGTGTTCATCACCCCTCATGATATTTCACTGTGATACCCCACCCTGCTCACTCTGGAGCAGGCTGTACCTCAGGCCTGTTTCTGTACCCTGGAGCAGGCTGTACCTCAGGCCTGTTTCTGTACCCTGGAGCAGGCTGTACCTCAGGCCTGTCTCTCTGTACCCTGGAGCTGGCTGTACCTCAGGCCTGTCTCTCTGTACCCTGGAGCTGGCTGTACCTCAGGCCTGTCTCTCTGTACCCTGGAGCTGGCTGTACCTCAGGCCTGTCTCTCTGTACCCTGGAGCTGGCTGTACCTCAGGCCTGTCTCTCAGTGTACCCTGAGCTGGCTGGTGCCTCAGGTGTCTTTTTGTACCCTTTGAGCTGGCTACCTCAGATGCCTGTCTCCCCTGTCACCTGGAGCAGGCTGTACCTCAGGCCTGTCTCTCTGTACCCTGGAGCGGCTGTACCTCAGGCCTGTCTCTCTGTACCCTGGAGCTGGCTGTACCACAGGCCTGTCTCTCTGTACCCTGGAGCTGGCTGTACCTCAGGCCTGACTCTGTGCCCTGGAGCAGGCTGTACCTCAGGCCTGACTCTGTACCCTGGAGCAGGCTGTACCTCAGGCCTGACTCTGTACCCTGGAGCAGGCTGTACCACAGGCCTGTCTCTCTGTACCCTGGAGCTGGCTGTACCTCAGGCCTGACTCTGTGCCCTGGAGCAGGCTGTACCTCAGGCCTGACTCTGTACCCTGGAGCAGGCTGTACCTCAGGCCTGACTCTGTACCCTGGAGCTGGCTGTACCTCAGGCCTGACTCTCTGTGCCCTGGAGCAGGCTGTACCTCAGGCCTGTCTCTCTGTGCCCTGGAGCTGGCTGTACCTCAGGCCTGTCTCTTGTCTGTTTAGGACACTAATTGCCAGTTTCACAGACACAAATTAAGTTTGGCCCTGGACTAAACTGAATTTAGTCTATGGCTAGGCTTAATCTGTGTCTGCAACATGGGCCTTGACGCTTCTAAAATGTAGCCCAGTATGTTATTTTTATTTATTCAGTGAAATCAAACTGGCAGCACTGTGGGCAGTCACTCACCGCTCTCTCAGCTGAGATGTTTATGATTTAGAGTTGACTCGTTTAAGGCTGTTATGGTTGTCCTGTTACCGTCCACTGCTTAAGCATTTCAAACATTTCAGGTGCCTTTATTGCTCCTCTGGAGCTGAAGATGAGAAGTTTTGAGATCGGTGCCATGGTAGGGCAGCGCGTGGTTATGGGGTCAGTGCCATGGTAGGGCAGCGCGTGGTTATGGGGTCAGTGCCATGGTAGGGCAGGCGTGGTTATGGGGTCAGTGCCATGGTAGGGCAGCTGTGGTTATGGGTCAGTGCCATGGTAGGGCAGTGTGGTTATGGGGTCAGTGCCATGGTAGGACAGTGCTGGTTCTGGGGTCAGTGCCATGGTAGGGCAGCGCGTGGTTATGGGGTCAGTGCCATGGTAGGGCAGCGCGTGGTTATGGGGTCAGTGCCATGGTAGGGCAGCGCGTGGTTATGGGGTCAGTGCCATGGTAGGGCAGCGCGTGGTTATGGGGTCAGTGCCATGGTAGGGCAGCGCGTGGTTATGAGGTCAGTGCCATGGTAGGGCAGCGCGTGGTTATGAGGTCAGTGCCATGGTAGGGCAGCGCGTGGTTATGAGGTCAGTGCCATGGTAGGGCAGCGCGTGGTTATGAGGTCAGTGCCATGGTAGGGCAGTGCGTGGTTATGAGGTCAGTGCCATGGTAGGGCAGCGCGTGGTTATGAGGTCAGTGCCATGGTAGGGCAGCGCGTGGTTATGAGGTCAGTGCCATGGTAGGGCAGCGCGTGGTTATGAGGTCAGTGCCATGGTAGGGCAGTGCGTGGTTATGGGGTCAGTGCCATGGTAGGGCAGCGCGTGGTTATGGGGCCAGTGCCGTGGTAGGGCAGCGCATGGTTATGGGGTCAGTGCCATGGTAGGGCAGCGTGGTTATGAGGTCAGTGCCGTGGTAGGGCAGCGCATGGTTATGAGGTCAGTGCCATGGTAGGGCAGTGTGTTGGTTATTGTTAGGTCAGTGCCATGGAGTGGTGCAGTGCGTGGTGTGTGCGTGTTGTGTTGTTACGGTCTTTCTGAATGGTTGGTCTATAGGATTGTGTGTGTGTGGAATATTGTGTTGCTGTAGGTTGAAACCTTGTGTAAACACGCATTGGACTTTGGAGTTTGGTGATGCAATAAGTCGGCCTGTAGTTGTGTAACTGTGCTGTAGCCACTGGTGCTATTGGCTATTCAGGATAAAGCCATTGATTATTCAATTAAATCTAATTGACAGAGAACTTACTGTTGCTGTAAAGAAAGCTGCTCTCATTTTTCCATGTCATTTTTCAAGTGTCTGCAGGTTTGATTTCTTATAGCCCCAATTAGACGCCGGCATCTAAAAATAGCATTCTCTTACTATTGCTTTCATTGGTCACTGATTTAAGGTACACTACGGTAACACCTAAGCCATCGTAAAGTGAAGACTCTTCGCACTTTGATGCAAAATATTTTTTAAAGTCTTTATCGGTAAAACCACTACAGATAACAAAAGAAATATCAAGCTAGTCCCCTTCCCCAAAGCAGAGCTGAAATTGACATCCCAGGTTGATGATTATGGTATTTTATAATTTACACTGCTTTCAAACATAGCTTACGGCTTCGTTTTGGCTGAAACTGCGGCTTGGCTATCCTACTGCGCGCCGAATTTCACTTTGCGTTTTTGCATAGCACGTGTGGAAGCTTAGCTCTCTTTCTAGGAGCTTTGTCTGTTTATCAGCAAATGTTTGCATAAAAGACACTGCAGTAGTGATAAAGGGCTCTGTATTATTGTTTATTGTTTATGATTTGATTTTGTATTTCTGTCATTTTCCTCCTTGTGAGCTCTCCCTCTGTTGTGATCAGGAGGTCTGCTGCTGACCAGCCTGATTTACGGCAGGTCAGAGGACTCAGCACGGCAAAGCCCAGCTCATTTAGGTGGGTTTAGTTTGTGTGAGCCATTAGCCATTATGAACATATTCTGTTCATAGGAGCTCTCCAAAAGGACAGCATGTGCCTGAAATATTGGGCTTGGTCAAAAAGAGAGAATGGGGGAATGGAGATTTTTTGTTTTGCAGGGTTCCAGAGGGCGCCACCCTCAATGGAAAACGATTGTTAGATTTATTTCTTGTTTTTCAGAATAAATGGCTCCTGTGTGTTTATGGAGTGAGACTCCCATAGGATCAGGTTTAACTCCAGTCCTGTAGGGGGCGCTGTGTCTGCAAGTTTAACTGCAGTCCTGGAGGGGGCGCTGTGTCTACAGGTTTAACTCCAGTCCTGGAGGGGGCGCTGTGTCTACAGGTTTAACTCCAGTCCTGGAGGTGGTGGATGTGTATGTGGATTCTTTAGCCAATCAATAACTTGATCACTGGAGCCCTGAATTGCACCAAACACTAGCAGACACACCCGCTAGGGCCACGGACCAGAGTGTCAAAGATTATATTCGAGAAAAAGACTCCACCCAACAACTGGTAAAAACAAATCAATTGATGTCATAATTAAACATGAATTGTTCCCGCCTCTTTTTGGTTGCTGGGTGTGTTCTGTACCACAAAATCAAAGGGCATATCATGTTTACATTCATCTTAAGACCCTGTCTGCAGTTTGATTATCTCCTTTCGTATAATGGTACTTGCATGTTTGCTGATTCCCCGGTTTTGATGACGGGTAGATTTGCGAACACGCGCTCGTCTGCATGGACAGTGGATTGTGCGTCTCACACTGGAAGCTGAACGAGTGGTGATGTTTTTGCTGCGGAACTTTCCGCTGTGCGGATGGTATGAAGGTGGCTCCTTGCTAACGTTATGGCGACGTGGACACCCCGCAGCCACAGCGCTACGGCCAGTGGGGGATTCAGGCCTGTTTGCTTGTTTGTTTTAAAAACAGGCTCTGCCTGATTCGTCTAAGATCAGCTCCCATTCTGCATGCAGGAAGTGGCAGATCTGTAAACACTTAAAAACTGGATTGCTGGACAAAATATACCAATGATTTTCTTTTATAATTGACTGAAAGGTCTGCTTATTCTTGCACTGAATAAAATTGCTGTGACTTCTTGCAGGTAATTCAGTGCGCCTAGATCTCTGCGTAGACAACATCCATTCAGTTTAAAATGGCTGAGCCTGCCTATGGATGTTTTTCTTGCATCATGCTTGTGCATCGTAGCTGAGGAACTGTTGCTGAGTGTGGAGTTTATTGCAGCTCCATGTCCTATGAGTTCTCATCTGTGTTGATATGGGAAGTTTGTGTGTGTGTGTGTGTGTGTGTGTGTGTGTGTGTGTGTGTGTGTGTGTGTGTGAGAGAGAGTCCATTTTTGGGTGTTTCTGTACATCTTATCCTTTTCCCCCATTTGGCAAAATTCTCCATTCCACCCCCCCCCCCTTCCCTCCATCTCTTCATCCTCTGCCTCCTGTAGGGGCACTCTGTGTAAAAGGGTTGCATAGCAACCCTCGCTATGGGTTGTGACACTAGGAACTCGTTTACCTTTAACGCACAGGTCAGTGGAGCTGCACATCAGATTTACATTAATCATTCAGATGTTCATTTTTGGGTTTCGGAACAGTTACACCCCCCCCCCCAGGTTTTAGAATGCCCCCCCTCTTTACCCCAGAATTTTAAAGGGCCAGCTGTGCTGATGTACACAGTCAGTAGTTCTCGATGAACCCCTGCACACATTAAGGTCTGTGGATATTCGTGAGTAACAAGGGCGCTATATTTATAAAGTGACGTTAGTCGAGTTTTTCAGACGTAAATTTCCGCGTATTAAGCAGTGCAGCGTGGGTCATTGAGTCCATTGCGTCAGGGTCAGCTGCAGCGGATATCTAGAAAACTCGTCAAATCTCCGCGAAACTGCCTGGATGGATAGATGGCGTGCTGGGTGGGTGGAGCTGTACTTTAGCGGTTTTTCATTTTCGGGCGTGGTTCAGTGTGCCCCTCCGCTGGGTCTCCTCTCCCCCGGGGGCTTCGGCTGGGCCCCGCCTCTCTGTGGGCGGGGTTTGCTGGAGCTGTTTTTCCATTGGTCCCCCACACCCCCACGCGTGTGTGTCCCGTTTTCTGAGTGCTTGGGCGCATTGAGCTGTTGCACTGGGAAACATTTTTTTCACCACCGTTGCCGTGGCGTTAAATCTAACGACGAATTTGCACCGTGGGGTCCGCTTCGTTTCGGCTCCCGAGCTCGGGGATCAGAGTGACCCAGCGACCCAGCGGCCTGGCTGCTGTAACCCAGCGGATGCCTCAGGGTCCGCTCCACTCCGGGTGCCGATCAGGCACGGGTCTGTGTTACCGACGGCAGCCTGGGTGTGTTGAGTATCTTTGAGCACGTGTGTGTCTGTAGGGTTAGCTGCGTGTCTGTAGGGTTAGCTGCGTGTCTGTAGGGTTAGCTGCGTTACCACCGATGTGCCCGGATTCTTTTCGGGGTGCTGGGGAATCATTAAATTGACTCTCTAATTCTCTGGAAGTGCCTCTGATTCATTTGCTTGTTCGTTTGGGAGACGTCTGTGAGGAAACCGTTTGGCTCGGGGGCTCTCTGTACCAAACGTTTTTTCTTTTTTCTTTTAGGTTTGAGTTTACCTGCTCTTCTTTTGTCTGCCTCCAGGGTTCTGGTTCTGCAGGAGCGTTGTCATGGCGCTGGGTTCTGGTTCTGCCGGACCCTTAACTCTGCCTCTCTGTTCACAGGAGCTGCAAGCTGCAGATCCGGAACATTCCGCCACACATGCAGTGGGAGGTGAGTCCGGGCCGGGTCCCACCCGTTTGAGGTCCCACCCGTTTGAGGTCCCGCCCCTTTGGGTCCTGCCCGTTTGAGGTCCCACCTGTTAGGGGTCCCGCCTGTTTGGGTACCCGAGGCTGAGCAACCTGCTGCAGGCATTGGCTCCAAATGTGTCCCCGCTCACCTGACCACCCAGCCTCACCTGAGAATGGAACCTCAGTTCCCAAACCATCAAATCTGCCTTTATATAAGCTTACATGATCATATAGGCGGCTACAGTGTGTGTGTGCGCCTGTGTGTCTGTGTGTGTGTGTGTGTGCACATGTATGCTTGCCTGTGTGTGTGTGTGTGTGCGTGCACATACAACTATGTGCATTTATCTGCTGCTGATAAGTCCTTTCCTTTGATCTCTGGAGGGTACAAGGACTCTCTCGCTCACGGACCTTGTCCTTTATCTAGCCGATAAACACTCTGGGACAGGGCGGGGTACTTAGCCTGACAAGCCCCTCCCACTGCTCTCTGACAAGCCCCTCCCACTGCTCTCTGACAAGCCCCTCCCACTGCTCTCTGACAAGCCCCTCCCACTGCTCTCTGACTAGCCCCTCCCACTGCTCTCTGACTAGCCCCTCCCACTGTCCCCTCTTACTGTACCACACCTGCCCTTGCTCCTGATTCCATCCAAATGCGTGTGGGATGTTTGGGTGGTGGACTTCCTCCCTTTAGGGCGGGTCCAGCTGTGGGGTTCTGAGTGTGCAGAAAGGCCACGCCCCCCTCAGACGTGGAGCTCTTCCTGTGCTCGCCCTGTCCTGACTGGCTCTGCCAGCAGCTGAACCAGTTCCAACGTTCTCTCCGGAGCAGCCATGGTTAGCAGCGAGCTGCAGCTTCTACTCCTAGCTGCTTGGTTGGCTAGAAGCTGCAGACACAGCCTAAACCTCTGCTGCTTTGCTTTACCGTGCGTGCGTGTGCGCATGCGTGCGTGGAACCTGTCCTGGGACAGGGTTCGAGGCATTTCGGGACTGGTTGTGACGCGGTCTTGTCTCCGCAGGTATTGGACGGCTTGTTGGCTCAGTACGGGTCAGTGGAGAGCTGTGAGCAAGGTAAGCCCCTAACGGCCCAGACCACTCGCTCCAGTCCAGGGGTATGGGTTTAAACTGGGGCTAGTCTGTGTGTGTGTGTGTGTGTGTGTGTGTGTGATTAAACAGAGGTTAGTCTGTGGGTGTGGTTTTTATTTTAATTTTTTATCTTTCAGTGAACACGGAGACAGAGACTGCCGTGGTAAACGTGAAATATGGTGCTAAGGACCAAGCCCGACAGTGAGTAACGCACACGCACTGGCACACGCGTGTGCGCGCACACGTAAAGAGTGAGCAGCGCTCGCCTGAGGCCTCCCACTCGCCCAAAGGCTCCATAGGCAAACATGATCTGTTTTGGTTGCTTTGTGCGTACCGGTCAAATTGGTGGCTAATTTAACGAGCGCATTTCCATTCCGATGAGGTCATCAGGTTCTGAATGAACCCGGCTCGCCTGGGAATCGGCCCTCAGTTACAGGCTGATATAACCTGGCTCTCTGCTGCCCTCTACTGGTCGGTGTCAGTTGGTGATCCCAGCAGGCGGTGGAATAAGTCAGTTTCGTTAGCCTCTGTATCGGATTGTTGAACATTTCGGTAAAGCTGTGGTCTCTAGGCCACTAAAACAGACTTTCACTTCACTGAAGCCCCTCCATTTGCTGTAGTTTACCGTCTCCACAGCAGATTAAAATGGGGGGGGTAACGGCGTGTCATGTGACGCCCCCGTTCGGCGGGCGTGCTGACGTCGCGCGCTCTGACTCTGGTCTCCAGGGCGCTGGAGAAGCTGAACGGGTTCCTGATGGAGAGCTACGCGCTGAAGGTCAGCTACATCCCCGACGAGACCGTCGCCCAGGAGGCCCCGCCGTTACCGGGGCGACGGGGCTTCGCGCCCAGGGGGCCCCCCCGGCAGGGCTCCCCGGGGGCGGGGCCGGGGGCGAGGCCCAAGCTGCAGTCGGACGTGCCCCTGCGTATGCTGGTGCCCACGCAGTTTGTGGGCGCCATCATTGGCAAGGAGGGCGCCACCATCCGCAACATCACCAAGCAGACGCAGTCAAAGTATGTCACCGATATATATATATATATATATATATATATATATATATATATATATATATATATATATATACGCATACGCACACACACACACGCACGCGCACAGACACCATACTCACACGCACCATAAACACACACAGACACGCACTAAATTCACACATGCATTCTGGTTCTCATACTTGAAGCTTTTATTGAAATGGGTGACTATAAGTGGAACAGGTGTATATTTTGAGCCCTTTATTAAATTCCTGCTCTCTCTGACTGCCTGAGAATTTCATTCTGCCTTTGGATAGCTGCTGGTCTTAGTAGCGGGGTAGCTTTGGGTTAGCAGCTAGTTTTACTGGCAGGTTAGCATCAGGTTAGCAGAGGTCGATAGCTGTGTCGGTAGCTGTGCTCTGGGTCCTGTGCAGGATCGATATCCACCGGAAGGAGAACGCGGGCGCGGCAGAGAAGCCCATCACGGTGCACTCCACGCCCGAGGGCTGCTCGGCCGCCTGCCGCACCATCCTGGAGATCATGCAGAAGGAGGCGCTCGACACCAAGTTGTGAGTGCAGCCGCTCCCGGAGCATCATGGGAGATATCCCGCTTGCACTGGATGTTTTAGTGAACTGTCTTTAACCCCAGCCCTGGTCACCCCACATTTTCGGGGATTAGTAGGATGGGTTGAGTGGCTGGGGTTGGTACATGTTTGGGGGTTGGTTAGGGTGGGTTGAGTGGCTGGGGTTGGTACATGTTTGGGGATTAGTAGGTGGGTTGAGTGGCTGGGTTAGATAGGGATGGGTTGAGTGGCTGGGGTTGGTACATGTTTGGGGGTTGGTTAGGGTGGGTTGAGTGGCTGGGGTTGATAGGTCAGTCTCATCTGTGCTCCTCTCTCAGCACTGAAGAAATCCCCCTGAAGATCCTGGCGCACAACAACTTTGTCGGTCGTCTGATTGGCAAGGAAGGAAGAAACCTGAAGAAGATTGAGCAGGACACCGAGACCAAGATCACCATCTCTCCGTGAGTGTGTGTGAGCGCTTGTGCGTGCGTGCATGTTTGTGTGTGCGTTCTCGCGTGTTTGTGTAATGGTGAGTGTGATTGTATATATGTATGAAGGTGATTGTGTAATGGTATGTAATTGTGTGTGTGTGATGTCTGTGCCGCGCCTCGTCTAGCCTGCAGGACCTGACCCTGTATAATCCGGAGAGGACCATCACAGTGAAGGGCTCGATCGAGGCGTGCGGCCGCGCCGAAGAGGAGGTGATGAAGAAGATCCGCGAGTCCTACGAGAACGACGTGGCCGCCATGAACGTGCGTTACACCCGCTTATCCATCGCTCGCGCGTTTACGGATTAAGTGATCGATCGAATGATTGTGTATAACGGTATTGAGATTGTTGTCGGTGTGTGTTTGTAGTGTGTTTGGGGAGCGTGTGGTTGGAGCAGAAAGCGCAGCTCTAATAAGATCCTGTGATTGTTAGCGGGTGTAATCGTTAGCATGCGGATGGCAGTGCAGTGTAATGGTCTCGTAACGTAAAGGTTCAGATCCCAGGGAGGACACCACTGTTGTACCGTAGAGCAGGGTGCTTAACCTGCTGCACTGCTCCAGTATGTGTCCAGCTGTATAAATGGATGCAGTGTTGATGTGACCCTTCTCTTCCCCGCAGCTGCAGTCGAACCTCATCCCCGGGCTCAACCTGAACGCTCTGGGGCTCTTTCCCTCTTCAGCGCCCAACATGCCCCCCTCCATGATGGGCGGGCCCCCTCCTGGAGCGCAGGCCTCGTACCCCTCCTTTGGGGTGAGTGTTGACACCCCCACCCCACTATGCCGGGTGCTGGTGAGAGGTGTGTCTGTGTCTGTCCGTCATGTTGACCTCCCACCTGCAGGGGGCGCTGTGTAAGGTGACTTGGTCTGTGTCTTTGTGTGTGTCCGTGTGTGTCCGTCATGTTGACCTCCAACCTGCAGGGGTCCCTGTGGAAGGTGACCTGGTCTGTGTCTTTGCTTCTCTTCCCTCGTAGACTTGCCTGTTTGGGGCCGATGCGCCATTTTGGGCATCGGTGGTGTCAGCGGGCAGCCAGCCTGGTGCTGTAAGTCACCCTTCCCATGGAGCTTTGCACGGCTTCTCCTGGCGGCTGGCTGCAGGGAGTGCTGGGGACGGCTGAGCAGGTCCCCCCCCCCCAGCGCTTACATGGCCCCTGGCGGCTCATAGGGGGTTTGGCCTGTAGGCGGCAGAGTCCTCCTGTCTGCTTCACTGCCTGCTTTCAGAACCGGGATCTGACCCGTTTGGTAGGGTCGCTAGCAGCCAACGTTTAATTTCCCACAGTGCACTGCTTCTTAAAGCAACACGCTGCTCTCAGCCTGATCACTAATGCTGTTTAATGCAACACTGGGGTTAAATGACATTTTCAAGATTCCCAGTTTTTTTCCCCCTGAGAAGATCAACCCTTCTGCGATGCGCTGCCCCGTTACCTCTCCCCAGCCCAGTCTGTGGTGCCCCCTGCTGGCTGCAGAGGGGATGTTCAGGAGCAGCTCTCTAAGCAGAGCCCCCTTTGTGTGGAATTTTCTGGAATCCCGCTGTGTACCTGTGCCTCCCGTTAGGTAAACTGGGTGTGTTTAAGCTGGGCGATTACCTGCGTGAGGGGAGACCACACCTGTGTCTGCATGGTGTACCTGGTGCTACTGTTCCGCCCGGAGCGGCAGGTGCTGCTGCTCACCTGTGTGATGCTCTGCTGGGGGTGATGGGGCAGGAGCCCCCCCCCCACGCGGCCCCAGGAGGCCCCACACCGGCCCGTGGAGAGACTCCACCGCATGTGGGCCAGTTAATGTACTGAAATAACGTTTACATGGGCATGTGCGTGTGCACGCTTATGCGTGAGCATGTGAGCGCACCTGGAAAGACTGCAGGAGGTTCTCAAGTGAAGATGCCTCTTGTCTGGGGTTTGATTTCAGTGGTGGACTTCCATCCAGTTTCACAGCTAGTGACTAATTCTGCTGACCTCACAGCTATTCACATTCTCATGAGCAAATGTAGCAATTTTACTGTGAGCAAGAATCACAAAACGCAAACCCTTCTGAAGGTGTATGTGTGTGTGTATATATATATGGTGTGTGTGGTGTGTGTATTTTGCGTGTGTGTGTGCATGGTGTGTGTGTGTGCCTTCGTGTGAGCGGTGTGTGCATGGTGTGTGTGTGTGTGTGTGCATGGTGTGTGTGTGTATATACATGGTGTGTGTGTGTGTGTGTGTGTTTGTATATATGGTGTGTGTGTGTGTGTGTATTGTACATGTGTATATATGGTGTGTGTATTGTGTCTGACTGCCCCCCCCCCCCCACAGCCGCCGGAGTCGGAGACGGTGCATCTCTTCGTTCCGGCCCTGGCGGTCGGCGCCATCATCGGCAAACAGGGCCAGCACATCAAGCAGCTGTCCCGCTTCGCCGGGGCCTCAATCAAGGTCGGGACCACTCGTCAACGTACCTCACCTGTCCCCACGCCCGTACCTCACCTGTGTCCTCCTGTGAAAATCACTGTCGTTTGCACGTGTTGCGTTAGGTGGTTGCTGCTGGAAGTGTCACAAAGTACTCACAGAGTCAGTGTGTGACCCAGGGGCGGGCCCTCCAGGGCTGGTGTGTGTACGCAGGTGTTTGTGTCCAGCAATAACCCTGCCTGAAAGAGCTGATTGCCTGTATACACAAACACTGGCTCACTCGTAGATTACATCTCAGTAAAACATTTCAAATGGGGACACAAGACCAGTCTTTAGCTGTCATTCATGTGCTTATCAGGAAATGTAGCTAAAATGTCAGATGGTGTAAATGTTAGGGAATAATTCAGTAACTAGGGCCAGAAGTTGGCATGAAAACACAAAACAGACCCGGCCCTCGTTGCCCACCCTTTGGGTGCCTGGCTAAATGCAGACCTGTGATTGGTTCCAGATTGCCCCAGCTGAAGGGCCCGACGCCAAGCAGAGGATGGTGATAATCGCGGGGCCCCCGGAGGCTCAATTCAAGGTAGGACCCGCGGGTTCGATGCCCACCGCCCGCTGCCCACCGTGTCATCCCACTTTCATTTACCGCTGCGGCCTGGGTGTGGCTGCTGAACATTCATCAACCCATCGCAAATAACACGATCGGTGTTCTGGACTGTTCGCTGAATCGTTCATCACCCTTCTTCTCTTGGGTCTCTTAAATCATCATGTTGTAAGGGGTGTTTTTATGGCTGATTGGCTGTAGTGATGGTGTAGTCCAGGGCTGACCAACTCTGTTCCTGGCTCAGCATCTGGTTAAGTTAGAGAATTTGTGAGGTAATGCTTGAGTTGAGCATCTGGTTACTACAGAGAATCTCTAGAGAACTCTCTTCCTGGCGATCTACCATCCTGTTGGCTTACATTTCATCCCTATTCTGGCACTCATGATTCTACTAAATAACTGCTGAACGAGAGTTCTCTAGCTGTTGAATGAGGTGTGCTTTCTTAGGGTTGGCGTGAAAACATACAGGACAGTAGATCTCCAGGAACAGGGTTGGGCAGTCCTGCTTCACTGCAGTCCTGCACACCTCATTCTCCAGTCCTGCTGTAGAATGAGGTGTGCTTTGCTAGGATTTGAGTGAAAACCTTCAGGATGGTATATCTCCAGGAACAGGTTTGGGCAGCACTGGCATAGAATTTAACATGGTGTTTGTTTTGCGAACATTGGGCTGGTCTTACTGCTGTCTGCCAGGGTCCAGTTCTGACAGTACTGCTCAAACACCTGTTTTCTAAAGCAGCCCCTCGGCCACGGCCCACCGTTCTTCTTTTGAGGGTGCTTAATGTCCCCCCTCCCCCCACAGGCTCAGGGCAGGATATTTGGGAAGTTGAAAGAGGAAAACTTCTTCGGGCCCAAGGAGGAAGTGAAACTGGAAGCGCACATCAAAGTTCCGTCCTACGCCGCCGGCCGTGTCATCGGAAAGGGCGGGAAAACGGTAAGGTGGAGTCACCGGCGGTTCTCCCTCCTCTCAGCAGGCGTGGCCCGTTTCCCTCGTCTGGTGTCACCGAAGACCAATTTGATCGACGTTAACATTGACTGACTGACCGTGTTGGTAACCAAATGAGGAGGATGGGTTCCCCCCTTGAGCCTGGTTCCTTCCGAGGTCTCATCCCATCTGCCACAGGCTTGCTCCTGCGGGGCTTTAGGCCAGGGCTGTCTGAAGCGTACTGTGACAGTTGCTGTGAAATGTGCTATAAATTAAATTTGATTTGATTGACTGAAGAAGTGTTGCTGTGACATGGGGTCCCCCCTCACCGATTCAGAAGCTGATTCTAGATCAGCGCTTCTGGCCTGAGGCCCTTTGGAAGCGCCTGAGTGATCCTGGATCCCCCCCCCCCACACAGGTGAACGAGCTGCAGAACCTCACCAGCGCTGAGGTGGTGGTGCCCAGGGACCAGACGCCCGACGAGAACGACCAAGTCGTCGTGAAAATTACCGGACACTTCTATGCAAGTCAGGTAAGTGTGTGTGTGTGTGTGTGTGTGTGTGTGTAACCGTAGCTGTAGTGTGTGAGTGTGAGTGTCTGTAACCCTGGTTGTAGTGTGTGCTGTAATGTGCATGTGTGTGTATCCCCAGCTGGCCCAGCGGAAGGTCCAGGAGATCCTGTCTCAGGTGAAGCGGCAGCAGAAGGCTCCCGGGGCCCAGCCGGTGCTCAGGCGCAAGTAGAGGAGGCTGATTTCGGTGCCCCCCCCCAGCCCCCTCCTCCCCACCCCCGCTGCCCCAGCGCAGAGATGTGCTCCAGGTCGGGACAGAGCGCATCACCCGCACCAACTCCAGGGCAGGTCACACTCGGTTTCGTCATTGCAACGTCTCCATGGAAACCGACATCCTCTCGCATCTCTGCTGAGATGGGATTTTTTTTTTTTTTTCTTCCCTCTTTTTCTTCAAAAAAAAAAAAAAAAACACTCAGTTTTGGAACGGAATGAATACCCCTCTTCACTTCCTGGTGTGGAACACAGGAACACACTCAACACTGCGCGCCTGAACACTTCATTTGCCTTCTGTTCCCTCCGAGTGCAGTATTGTGTGTGTTTTAATGATGCTCCCGCGATTGCTAAAAGTGAAGTGATAGAGGGGTGTTTCCCTCCTCGCGTCTCAGTGGGGGGGGGCGGGGCGGGGCAGGGTAGGGGGGGCGGGGCGTGGGACAGGGACATGGGGGAGGGGGGAGGGGGCGATTGTTTATTGGGAGTTGGGGGAAGGGAAACTCTTGTCCCAGTATTGATAGTGGCATTTTATAAATTCGGATGCGTTTTATAGAGTAAAACACTGCCAGAGCTATGAAGGACGTGTTAAATGCTGTTGGCCTGACAACGGAGTTAATATGCATTTTTTACCAAACTACCTCAAGCTTTAGTACCTCAGAGAAGAAAATGATATATGAAAAAAATGTTCCTTTCTTTTTATTTTGCTTTGTGGTATTTTGTATACTTTATAAAGCTGATAGTTCTTGAACATTTTATTTTTTTAAGAAAATTTAAAAAATTTTGCTCAGCTGCCAACAGAGTGACTTCAACTCTTTATTTTACAAACGGTATATGTACATGTGTATAGTGAGCGTGTGTATATAAGAGTATATGTGTACATATAAGAGTATTAACTGAGACTTGAAGAGTTGTTGCGCCCTCTGCTGGTGGCTGATGGGAGTGTTAAATAGCCTCAGTTTTCCTGAGGTTCTCAGCGCCATCTTCTGGACAGGACATGTACAGCAATTTAGTAATGCCGAATAATGCCAACATTACATACTGCAGCAATGAAGTTTTTGTTTTTTTTGGAGGGTGGGGGGGATTGGGGTGGGGTCGAGTGGGAGGGTTGGGTTAAGGGCAGTGTGGATTCAAAAGAGTGTTTGGGGGGGGTGGGGGGGCGAACCATTTGATTGAATACTAGATGTCAGCTATAATGGGATAAGTTTACAAAATCCGGCCGTCTTACTGCGGCGCTGAGTCGAGCGCGTTTTCGCTGAAAAAAGCAAACGTGGGGGGTGGGGACGGGACGGGGCGGGGCGGGGTGGGGGTGGAGGTGGGGGTGATCAGTTAATAATGAACCTTTTCAGAGAAAATGGAAGCAAAATTGGAGTTATAATAAGCCTTGGTTTTTTTTTTTTTTGTTTTGTTTGTGCAGAATGTAAATATGGTTTTTTGATTGTGGTAAAGATCTGTCTACCTCAGATTTTGGGGGCACGGCAGAACACCCTCCCCCCTCCTTCACAACACCAGGCTTCACCCCCCTACCCCCAAGCCCCCTCCCCAGAAAGGCTTCTATGTGGGGGGAAGGCAAGCCTGCTCTGGAGAGTGTGGCTTCACCCATGTGCTCACTGTTAATGATCTACCTCTTACAACACATTAAAATCAGAGGCATATCTCTACTTTAGCTTTAGTTATTTCCCCCAGAATTAACCACAATGTACAGATTAGGGTCTAAAAGGAATGATTCTGAAAGTTTTTTTTCCCCCATACTAATTTCAAAGCAAAAAAAAAAAAAAAAAAGATGGTGTAGCTTTTTTTGATTTGGTGTTTTCTGGCTTCACTATATTGGAGTTTCATGAGTTTCATCCGTTTGGGAAAGAAAAGGTCAATCCATGTTGATTATTGATTAAATTTTTTTTTTCCTCATTCTGTAAATTGGAGCAGTCAAAAGGCCAGCCTTGGTTTAGTCTCTCTCTCTTTGTGTCTCTTTTCTGGTTTTGTATTTTGTTCTTGCATTTCATGGCTGTGGTAAATCATGTTAATTAAAATGACTGAATTTTGGGAGAGGCGCAGTCCTGCCTCTCCCCCTGTGACCCTGACACAGCTCCACTGTCAAATGCCTCTGAATAAAAGACAAAATGGCTCCTCACATCGCCTCTGTCTTCACTCTCAACCATGTCTCCCACAAGCCTCAAAACCGACCAGGTTCACACTGGACTACATTACCCAAGAGCCTCAAATGACCTAGTTCACACTGGACTACATTACCCAAGAGCCTCAAATGACCTAGTTCACACTGGACTACATTACCCAACAGCCTGATAACTAAATTCACACTGAAACACTGTTCCACTTTAATCTTTATTAAAAATAATCTCCCAGTGCCAATTAGAAAGTTCCATTAACACTAAGTGAAGCGTTGCTAGTTAGTCTAGCAGATTAGTCTGTAAATCCCGAGCTTTCACAGCAGGTAAACGTGTGTATTCAAACATTTACAACAGGCGCACAGAACATAAACTCAAACTTCCTTTGGATGGTCCGGCAGCATCTTTAGTGGTTTTACACACAAGCGGGGACCAGAAGGGATGTCCTGTTACCGTTTTTAATTCTGATCACCCCTCGCCCCCCCCCAAAAAAAGAATTCCTCCCACACACCGAAAAGCAAATAAACAAAAGCAGAAGAAGATTCTAAATCATTTTGGATAAAATGCCATTTCTTTAGCATTTCTCTAGACCTTGTTCCAGCCTTGTCAATCATTCTGCATACGCTTAGCAAGCTTGGCACAGATTAACATATCTTACCTTTAGCACAACACAAAGCCCCTGTTTCTCTATGCATTAATATCCCTCAGCCATGCTAATCTACACACGCTACCTCCGCAGGGTTAGCCTCCCTGTGCGTGTAGCGTCACAGTGCTGCAGTTTAAGCAGGGGGTGGAGCTGAATCTGTTTGGGTGGGTGTGGTTAAAGTGGGATTGGAGCTGAAGGTGTTTGGGTGGGTGTGGTTAAGGTGGGATTGGAGCTGAAGCTGTTTGGGTGGGGTGTGGGGGTGGAGCTGAAGGTGTTTGGATGGGGTGGGGTTGGAGCTGAATCTGTTTGGGTGGGTGTGGCTGGGGTGGGATTGGGTTTGAAGCTGGTTGGGTGGGTGTGGTTGGGCTGGGATTGGAGCTGAAGGTGTTTGGGTGGGTATAGCTGGGGTGGGTGTGGTTTGGGTGGGATTGGAGCTGAAGCTGTTTGGATGGGGTGGGATTGGAGCTGAAGGTGTTTGGGTGGGGTGTGGTTGGGATGGGATTGGAGCTGAAGGTGTTTGGGGGGTGTGGTTGGGATGGGATTGCAGCTGAAGGTGTTTGGGTGGGTATAGCTGGGGTGGGTGTGGTTGGGGTGGGATTGGAGCTGAAGGTGTTTGGGTGGGTATAGCTGGGGTGGGTGTGGTTGGGTGGGATTGAGCTGAAGGTTTCTGGGTGGAGTGTGGTTGGGATGGGATTGGAGCTGGAGTGTTTGGGTGGGTATAGCTGGGGTGGGTGTGGTTGGGATGGGATTGGAGCTGGAGGTGTTTGGGTGGGGTGTGGTTGGGATGGGATTGGAGCTGAAGGTGTTTGGGTGGGTATAGCTGGGGTGGGTGTGGTTGGGTGGGATTGGAGCTGAGGTGTTTGGGTGGGTATAGCTGGGGTGGGTGTGGTTTGGGTGGGATTGGAGCTGAAGCTGTTTGGATGGGGTGGGATTGGAGCTGAAGGTGTTTGGGTGGGGTGTGGGTGGATGGATTGGAGCTGAAGGTGTTTGGGTGGGGTGTGGTTGGGATGGGATTGGAGCTGAAGGTGTTTGGGTGGGTATAGCTGGGGTGGGTGTGGTTGGGGTGGGATTGGAGCTGAAGGTGTTGGGTGGGTATAGCTGGGGTGGGTGTGGTTGGGGTGGGATTGGAGCTGAAGGTTTCTGGGTGGGGTGTGGTTGGGATGGGATTGGAGCTGGAGGTGTTTGGGTGGGTATAGCTGGGGTGGGTGTGGTTGGGGTGGGATTGGAGCTGGAGGTGTTTGGGTGGGGTGTGGTTGGGATGGGATTGGAGCTGAAGGTGTTTGGTTGGGGTGGGATTGGAGCTGGAGGTGTTTGGGTGGGTATAGCTGGGGTGGGTGTGGTTTGGGTGGGATTGGAGCTGAAGCTGTTTGGATGGGGTGGGATTGGAGCTGAAGGTGTTTGGGTGGGGTGTGGTTGGGATGGGATTGGAGCTGAAGGTGTTTGGGTGGGGTGTGGTTGGGATGGGATTGCAGCTGAAGGTGTTTGGGTGGGTATAGCTGGGGTGGGTGTGGCCTGCAGCGCTAGTGGGAGGGGCCTACAGCGGGGGTCTGTTGTGGAGCAGCCGGCTCCTCTCCTCGTTGGCGGGAAACCGTGAGCTCCTCAGCCGCCCGAAGCGCAGCCAGACCCCGCCCTCCTCCGTCTCCGCGGGCGACCGTCGGACCGGGCGGTAAACCTTATAGCGCCTGTGGAGGGGGGCAGGAGAGGGTCACCCGAATGCTCAGCTTCAACCTGAGGCTGAGAAACGGTCCGGTGTAATGGGGGGGGGGGGGGTTTAGGGTGCTGTATGGGGAGTGGGCGGGTTAGGGGTGCTGTATGGGGAGTGGCGGGGTTAGGGGTGCTGTATGGGGAGTGGGCGGGGTTAGGGGTGCTGTATGGGGAGTGGGCGGGTTAGGGGTGCTGTATGGGGAGTGGGCAGGGTTAGGGTGCTGTATGGGGAGTGGGCGGGGTTAGGGGTGCTGTATGGGGAGTGGGCGGGGTTAGGGGTGCTGTATGGGGAGTGGGCAGGGTTAGGGGTGCTCTATGGGAGTGGGCGGGGTTAGGGGTGCTGTATGGGGAGTGGGCAGGGTTAGGGGTGCTGTATGGGGAGTGGGCAGGGTTAGGGGTGCTGTATGGGGAGTGGGCGGGGTTAGGGGTGCTGTATGGGGAGTGGGCAGGGTTAGGGGTGCTGTATGGGGAGTGGGCGGGGTTAGGGGTGCTGTATGGGGAGTGGGCGGGGTTAGGGGTGCTGTATGGGAGTGGGTGGGTTAGGGGTGATGTATGGGCAGTGGGTGGGGTTAGGGGTGATGTATGGGGAGTGGGCGGGGTTAGGGGTGCTGTATGGGGAGTGGGCGGGGTTAGGGGTGATGTATGGGGAGTGGGCGGGGTTAGGGGTGCTGTATGGGAGTGGGCGGGGTTAGGGGTGATGTATGGGAGTGGGCGGGTTAGGGGTGATGTATGGGGAGTGGGCAGGGTTAGGGTGCTGTATGGGGAGTGGGCGGGGTTAGGGGTGATGTATGGGAGTGGGCAGGGTTAGGGGTGATGTATGGGGAGTGGGCAGGGTTAGGGGTGCTGTATGGGGAGTGGGCGGGGTTAGGGGTGCTGTATGGGGAGTGGCGGGGTTAGGGTGCTGTATGGGGAGTGGGCGGGGTTAGGGGTGCTGTATGGGGAGTGGGCGGGGTTAGGGGTGATGTATGGGGAGTGGGCGGGGTTAGGGGTGCTGTATGGGGAGTGGGCAGGGTTAGGGGTGCTGTATGGGGAGTGGGCACGGTTAGGGGTGCTGTATGGGGAGTGGGCAGGGTTAGGGGTGCTGTATGGGGAGTGGGCAGGGTTAGGGGTGCTGTATGGGGAGTGGGCAGGGTTAGGGGTGATGTATGGGGAGTGGGCAGGGTTAGGGGTGCTGTATGGGGAGTGGGCAGGGTTAGGGGTGCTGTATGGGGAGTGGGCAGGGTTAGGGGTGATGTATGGGGAGTGGGCAGGGACTCACTTGTACACAGTGAAGGCGATGAAGCCAAATATGGCCACCAGGACGGCGCTGGTGCTCAGTACCACCGCCGCAGCCTGTGGAGCTTCAGACACTGCAGAGAGGGAGGAGAGAGGGAGAGAGAGGCAGGGTAGGAGAGAAGGAGGGATTATTTCACCAGTTCTTGAGCTCCTGAAATAGAACTCTCCATCCAGATAGGATTACCCATTTGACTACTGAATGTTTCCTCAACCTCTCCGTCCTTGCATCCTTTCCTTTCTTTCTTCACTGGGTGGAGCTAAGGAGTGAGGAAAGGACGCGAGGAAGTGACTGCAAAGAGGCCTCAGTGCATCTGTAGCACTGATTCAAAATGCACACTGACGTCTGATCATGTGATTCCCCTTCTACTCTGGCCAATGAGGAGGCACCTGCTGGTCATGTGATTGACAATTCTCAAGCCAATGAGAAGGCACCTGCTTGTCATGTGACTCACACTTCTCTGGCCAATGAGGAGCACCTGTGGGTCATGTGACTCACTTCTCCTCTGGCCAATGAGGAGCACCTGCTGGTCATGTGACTCACCCTTCTCCCCAGGCTCGATGGTGACGTGGGTGGAGGCCAGGGCGAGGCTGGCCACGCCCTCCAGGGTGATGTTGACGCAGTAGGTCCCGGGGTGCAGGAAGGTGCGTTTGAGTGTGACCTCACACGCCGGGGCGGGCGGCACGTCGTCACAGACAATGTTCTGCACCTCCCTGCAGGGGGCGTCGGAGATGATGGTGCAGGCCGAGGTCGGGGTGCTGGAGACAGAGGGAGAAAGAGTGACACCCAGTCAGCATTAAATATGCTTTACTGCATAAGAAAGTGATTGGTTTATTGAGTAATGTTGGTAATAAGAGTCTGGGATGTGAATGGGCTTGGATTCCCATGTCAGGTGTGCACCTGTGCCACTCACCTGCCCAGGCACTTCACCAGGAAGCTCACCGTGGTGTTGGTCACCTTGGCAGCAGACACGTCTGTGATCTTATTGGCTTGCACACTCTGCACGGCCAGCTTTCCCTCTGTAAGGCACACGGGTGAGGTCACTTCCTGTAGGCTGAGGCTGATGACCTTTGAACTTCCTTTTTAGGCTTTGCAGTTACCACTGTCTCACAAAGCAATGCATTTATTTTTATTGCATGTTTTGAGTTATTCAAGGCAATTATTATTGATGAGTACAAAGAATAATGAGGCCCAGGAAGTGAGCACAGAACCAAAACTGGAGGAGATGTGGATAAGTGAGTTTCAGGGGTACAGTGTGAGGTTCAGGGGTACAATGTGGGGTTTGGGGTGCAGTATGGTATTTGGGGTTACAGTGTGGGGTTTGGGGGTGCAGTATGGTACTTGGGGTTACAGTGTGGGGTTTGGGGGTGTAGTATGGTATTTGGGGTTACAGTGTGGGGTTTGGGGGTGTAGTATGGGGTTTGGGGGATGTGCTGTGTGGCATTTGGGGTTACAGTGTGGGGTTTGGGGGTGCAGTGTGGGGTTTTGGGGTGCAGTTTGGTATTTGGGGGTGCAGTGTGGGGTTTGGGAGTGCAATTGAGTCCTGGGCAGCTCACCCACGATAAGGATCTCCTTCTGGAAGTTGCCATAGAGGTAGCGGTAGCACTCTGTCTCCTGTAGGGGGCGCTGGTGCCACAGGGGCGGGGCAGTGCTCTCAGGATGGGTGGGGTCGGCCCCTGCCGTCGGGGTCCCGCTGAACCCGGGGGTCTTCACCGCGTCTGTGGTGGGGGGCAGTGGTTCTGTCGTGGGGAGCACTGTCGTCATGTCAGCCGTCGTCATGGGAACACCAGCAGTTGTCACAGGAACAGCAGCAGTTGTCCTTGGAAATGTTACCGTGGTAGCTGAAGCCAGGACAGGGAAATCACTTCCAGGTCAGAGGTCGAGGCTACATATGAATGTGTCCAAGAATGTTATATTTTAAATTTACACACACATGCATAAACTCGGGATCCGTGCCAAACTGAGTTAAAGGAAGACCACACACACAGTGTTCCAAAGTAACGTGAACTTATTAACACCTGAGAGTTCTACTATTTACTCAGTTTAGATGGTCAAGTTTCACACGCACACACACACACACTCTTACACACACACTCACACACTCTTACACACACACACACACACACACTCACACACACAACACACACTCTTACACACACACTCACACACTCTACACACACACACACACACACACACTCACACACTCTTACACACACACACACACACACACGCACACACATGCACACACACACACACTCTTACACACACACACACTCTTACCAGCCCGTGTTGGTCCCACTTTCCCGGTGGCTGTGTGTGTCTCTGGGGGGGCTGTTGGATTGGCTGTTTCGGCAAAAACACGTTAAACATGTTAAACTGGCATGGCATGCAATGAACAGTAGGGGGCGCATGACATGTGGCCTGTGGGGTGGGGGGAGGGGCACAGATCCCATAAACTCAGCTCCTGTGCCAATTCTGTCCCCTCTGCTGCTGAACTACAGGTATGCGAGCGTGCATTGAGACAAATGTAACGTAGAACTGCTGGAACAGTTAACATTACATTACATTACAGGCATTTGGCAGACGCTCTTATCCAGAGCGACGTACAACAAAGTGTATAACCATAACCAGTTAAGGGTTAAGAGGCATGGACGCAAAGACGGGGGCTTTATATTCGCGCTTTTGCTTTTACACACAGGTGCTCACTAATGGAACAGTCAAGTCAGTGTGATTGACAACCTAATGACCTATCATTTCCCAGAGTGTATAGGGTGGTTCCTGTTGTGGCCAATCAAATTTCTCTTTGGGCCAGTGCCATCACATGGAGAATGGAGCCCAGTGTCTGCTGGGTCTGTGGGGTTTGTGGCGCTTTCAGGAGGCTGAGAGAATGTCAATGAGGAAAGGGCGCAGCTTACCTGGGGGGCGGAGCAAGGTGAGGCTCGTGGGCGGGGCTTACCTGTGGGTTTGGAGGGGGGGCAGGGCACAGGAAAGGCCGCCTGCACTATCAGCTTGACCGTGACGTTGCCGAGGTCGCTGTAGGCGTGCGTGGCCACGTTGCTATGGGTGACCAGCTGGTTGCCGTCGCTGAAGTCCCAGATGTAGTCAACGGCGGCCGCCGTCTTCAGGTAGCTGCTGGGGTCGTGGAGCAGAACGTTGAAGACCAAGTCTGCGCCCCTCACAAAGAGGTTCTCCGACAGGTTCTGAGCCTGTTTCTGAGAGAGGTTCACGGCCAGCGGGATCTTATCTGCAGAAAACAACAGGCCAAAGCATCACAGATTACATTTCATTTGACATCATTCAGTTATACATTACTTCTGACATCTAGCAAGTTGTATGCACTTTGTGACATCACAGTGTCATGAATTCCTTGTAGCATCAACCAGCAGAGTTGGAAGCTCTTTGTAACATCATAGAGTCGTGGATTCTTTGTGACATCATGAACTGCAGCACTCTCTTCCCATGTTAGATGAGAATACAGCTAGGGGGAAGCCATTCAGCAGCGCACCTGTGACGAAGTAGACCCCGTTATCGGAGGCGGTCGGGCTGTACTTCCTGCGATCGCGCATGCGGTACACCATCACCTCCATCATGCCCGCCCCCAGCTCCACCTTACTGGTGTTCAGGGTCAGACTGGAGGAGGAGCCACTGTAGGTCTCAAAGTACTGACCTAGGAGAGGCAGAGAGCGAGAGAGAGAGCAGGGCCAGGTTACAGGAAGTGTTCTGAACAACAGTGTAAATTAGGGCCAAGTTACAGGAAGTGTCCTACACAACAGTGTGAAGAAAGGCCAAGTTACAGGGTGTGTCCTACATAATAGTGTAAAGCAGGGCCAAGTTACAGGAAGTGTCCTACACAACAGTGTGAAGCAAGGCCAAGTTACAGGAAGTGTTCAGGTATCACACACTCACTCACCCATGGTGTGCCACACATAGACGTAGCTCTTGCGTCTCCAGTCGTTGCTCTGTGGGAAGGGTCTCCCGTCGGGGAACACGTTACAGAGAGATGGGTCCAAACACTTCCCAAATCCATAATCATCCAGCCAGGACGTCCAGCTATATACTGTGCGCACCTGCCCATTCGCTGAGTGTGTGTGTGTGTGCGTGTGTGGTGTGTATGTGGGTGGGTGGTCATAATGAAGTAGTTCCAAATGCTGCAGCAGGAAGTCAGCATATAATACTATGAAGTAATGTATTCACAATAGTATGCTAGCGCAGTAAGTAGCAGTAATAACAGTAATAATAATAATAATAATAGTAATAATAGTAAATAGCTTGCAGCAGGAAGCAGCATAAACATTAAGTAAGTATACGAAATAGCTAGCAGCAGTAAGTAGCAGTTAGAGTAATATAATAATATAAAATAGTAAAAGTATAATAGTTAGTTCAGCAGGCAGCAAAAGCACAGTAAGCAGCAGTTAGCAGCAGTAGCAGAGTTAGGCAGTAGCGTAGCAGTTAAGACTTGCAGCAGAGCAGCAGTAGCCATTAGCCACAGTTAGCAGCAGTTAGCAACAGCTAGCAGCAGTTAGCTGCAGTTAGCAGCAGTAAGCAGAAGTTAGCAGTAGTTAGCAGCAGTTAGCTGCAGTTAGCTGCAGTAAGCAGAAGTTAGCAGAAGTTAGCAGCAGTTAGCAGTAATAATAATAATAGTAAATAGCTAGCTGCAGTAAGTCGCAGTTAGCAGCACTTAGCAGCACTTAGCTGCAGTAAACAGCAGCTAGCAGCACTTAGCAGCACTTAGCTGCAGTAAACAGCAGCTAGCAGCAGTCGTAGTGAACGTGAGCTGAAAGCACCTGAGGCCTCCGTACCGTCGTCGCAGTGCTCGTCGTACACCGCGTCCCCGTTAGCGTCCCCATTAGCGTCCTCCCGCTGGCACTTGGGGTACTCCAGCGCCGCCGTGAAGGTGATGCAGGACCCCTGGATCGCCGGGCCGTCGCTGCTCAGGTGCACGCTCACGTGTTTACCTGCCAGGGCACCGGTGACATCACTGAGTCCCGCCCCCCAACCCGACAGGCCTCCATCTAACTGCAGTGTGCTCTGCGCTTTCGTCACTGGTTTCGTATTTTTACATGTAATACGTGTAAATACACACAGAGCATTCACACCTCCTTGAACTCTTTCACACTTTGCCATGTTACACCTGAAATTTTAAATTAATTATGTCTTCTCAGGTATGTCGTTTAGATTTGGCTGAAACAAATTTTGGATTCCCATTCCCCCATTTTTCCTCAGATTTTATTTATTTTTTTACAAATTTGCTCAAGCTCTGCCAAGTTAGACTGAGAGCATCACTAGACAACTATTTTCTGGCCATTCCAGAATACCACACATTCGCATTTTTAAATCATTCCTGTGTAGATCACAGCTCGTAACCTGGGTCATTGTGCTGTTATATGGATATGAACAGGATATGAATCTTCACCCTTAGATTTCAGGACAAAGAGCTCAGCTTCGGTCTTATGAGACCACAGAATCTTCCTCTGGGGAGGATTCCCAGGTCTGTCACAAGGCTCTGGGCATGGATAAACACTGCCCTTTCTCTGGAGTAGCTGGCTTCTTGGTCATTTCTCAGAGAACCACCCCTCTTGTTCAGCTGCTCTGTTAGGTAAGACTTGGTCCGGTCTGCCATATTTAGTTGCAATGGACTTATCGGTGCCCCTAGGAAGGTTCAAAGCTTTTCCAACCTTTTTGTAACCTTCTCCAGTTTTATTGGGTCCTAAAAACGTCATACTGATGTCACAGAAAGATGCTTATATCAGGAGTAATACAAAAATCACATTTAAATGCCATTAAGAGGGCTTTTCAACACACTAAAACTGAAAACATTCAATTGGGGTGAAAATCTTCGGAATAAATTCCTAACCTTTAATATATTCCTAAGATTTAATGTACATATTCATCGGCACTTTATATTTATAATTACACTCTATATTTATAATATGTCATACTCTTATTCCTGCTGTCAATATTCCCCATCTTTACAGGCTTTGGTACTGCTCTTTCTGCTATACATATTTTTGCTATTCTTGTTATATTTTTGCTTAGTACGTAGTTGTTGCTTGCCATGTCCTAAGAATTTCGTTGTTCAGACTGACCCTGTGTTATACTGTGCACTTGATAAATGAAATACTTTGACTTTGAACCTCAAGGCAGGGACAAGGCAGGACAAACTGTTTAGATGTGTTGAACAGATGGAAGACTCACCTTTTCCTCGCAGGAGGAGGTCCTGCGGTCTGAAAGGCGGGTACAGATAGTCATCCCACGGGTTGCTGTCCGGGAACCATCCAGGAATTGGAGGGAACTTCACCGAATGCGCGTGAGCGAACATATCTCTGTATGCTGGAGCGAGACGTACACAAGCAACGTTCAGTCGTGCACGCGCCTTAGGTCTTTCTTTCTGGTTTTTATTAGGCTTTTGTTAGTAAATACATTAACTAATAATAGGTAACACACACACACACACACACACACACATATATATATAAATATTTAGTTATGTTTCATTTTAATTAAATGAGTCAAATCTAGCAAATGCCGATTTGGGAAAAGCAAAAAACAAACAGAACAGCGAGACTTAAATATTAATGCAATTTACAGATACAATGCAACAACAAAAAATCTATATCTTTATTTTGCAACAAAGGCTTGTTGT
The DNA here is from genome assembly GCF_018555375.3 of Anguilla rostrata. Lineage (NCBI taxonomy): Eukaryota > Metazoa > Chordata > Actinopteri > Anguilliformes > Anguillidae > Anguilla > Anguilla rostrata. Next base: position 56,349,340 of record NC_057940.1, read on the forward strand.
GATACTGAGTGTAGGTTGAACACGCACGGCGTAAACACAGACATGGGGACAAACACGTGACCCGTTCTGTCATCACAGAGTTACACAAACCAAGCATAACTGCATGTCAAGAAACAGAAAAAAGAGAAAAGAAAAAATGCCTTTGTAACGACATTCACAAGACGGCCCAAAAACGGTGCGTATGATGCCTGTAATTAGGCTCATGAGACGAACAGTTACACGGTAACTGCATGGCAACATGCTATTTTCCCGCGTTTCTGTAAAACGGCTAATCAGCTCGCTATCAGTTTATCATTTGACAGAAATGGATTTAAAAAATGATTAACCCTTGTTTTTTATTTACTTGTTAGCACCTGTGAAACTCTTAGCCTGAGTTAAATATAGCCAAGATGTTTATTAGCATTTTAAAGCAATACAGAAATAAAATATGCACAAACCTCTGTTATACCACATTTAACTAGCCTACTAAAGTGTTATTAATTTGTTGTTCATCTTTATCTTATTATATTCAGAGACAATTTAGGCAGAAGGATACATATGACGCACAACCAATAAAAATACAAAACAATAACCAAATGTGCACTGGTTTAGTCACTGGTTTTAAAATACATCTCTCAAAAGTGTAATTAATCTTTTGCCAAAATTTTTAAACAATTTGACTCAAACCGAACACACGGTTCAGAGATTTAATTGACTTCTACATTTCCAGAACTCTCCAGAAAAATCACCCCTCCCCACACATACACACACACACACTCAAAGTGATTCGATTACAACATGTCAGTTATGAATTCAAAACACATTTAAATACATTTCGCTTACTTTTCAGCCCATCCGCGTGAGAGATTAAAAACGCTAACGCCAGGTATGAAATCGCTTGCCAGCCCCCCATGTTGACGCGCAGAACAGAATCCAAACTAAACCCGCACGAGCTAGTGCCGCACGGACTTCACCTCCCCGTTTCTGGTCTTCCGCGCGCGGGACCTTTCCTCTATCCCTTCCCTAATTTAATAACTGCCCCATCATGTGAGGTCTATAACAAGAAGCGGTCAACCTCTCATTATCCGCCGCTGTCCGCTGATTCGAGCTGCTCACGGGGGATGACTCAGTCTCTCAAAACATTTATTTTCTCCTGACAGCGGTTGGGAAATGTCGATGTTTTATTTTCCAAATTAACACGAAAATATCCTGTTGGTATTGGTCGATTTTTCCTTACGAAGGCGACAGTATCACATCAGACTGTAACCAAAATATCAAATAGCGCGCACTGGACAATACTTTCTCCTCAAATGGGTTCTAAGAGCGGGGGGGAAATCTGCCTTGATTGTAATTGCATTACAAACTCTGAATAGGAATTCATCTTTTATACAACTTGTTTCCGGACAGTAATTTCTTGTTCTTCATTCCCATCCTTATCGACAGCAATTTTTTTGAGAATAATCTATGGAACTGCGTCAACGTACGCACATATAGCCCTGTGTTAAATATAACAACCGTAACTTGCAACGAAATGTTCTGTGATATAAGCACTGTTCAGGTTATTCAAATATTTACTTAGCAACTGTACTCATCTTATATGTGGAATTCAAAACACAGCGCATTGTTTTATTGCATGATTGTCATAGCTTGTAATCAACGTTTCCGTTTACTAGCGCTTATTTAGTAGTATGAATTGTAAAGCACACAGGGTTTTATCCACCAAACAAACATATACCGTTTTTTGTTTCCAGTATAAAACGTAGACTATTCAAGAAATAAAAGCATTTATTTCAGAGCAAGCCATTAAAAATATAAGATATATTAGTCAAATAAATTAAAGGCTTTAACAGCAGTTCCCATTCTCCCAGTTACAGTTAAATATTTTCACGTGAGGAAGAAAGTCTTCACAAACCTTTTTTTATTTTTATTTTTTTTAACTGAAAACACGAAAAGACAAAAGGGAGATACATTGTATGCTGGCATGATAAACTTGCTAATACACAAGCTACTCCTTGAAAACACAGTATACATATGTACAAGTGCTTTCCAAATCATAATGATAATAATAATAATTAATTCGTCAAAAAAGTGTGATTGTTCATATGATTTAGTTGTTTTGTACGTGTTAACAGGTAAATCGTCATGGAGTATCACCAGAAGTTACTTCATCGAGTATCTTTTGTTGCTGTTGGGTATAACAACGTACGTTCATAAGTATTTTTTTAAAATGAATACCGTTAATGTACACCAGTTGAAGTTTGGGCATTCAATGAATCTACACATACAGATAAAATGGTGGAGAGTGTGTTTATTCTTTATTGTCTCTCTGGGCGGAGTATAATATGATTCTACACCGTGACAAAAAAAAACAGTGGAGGGTAAAAGTAAAAAAAATAAAAAAGTTTTATATGAGAACATAACTGCGACTGTCCTAAAAAGGTTCAGAGAGATATTGTCAGTGTCAACCACAATGACTATATTTTAACTACGTTCCCGACTGGAGAGATGGGGATTATAATATCTCTATTGCTATATTAATATTCAATGGAATAGGACAATACAATCTCAAATCTGATCGCTTCTCATTAGCGGATTCCATGTATCTTCTTTTTGAGCAGTATCTCGGTATGTTGGCCAAAACTGTTCTCAGATCAGCTCTCTCTGCACTTAGTAGTGCAATCACGTGCTTTTAAAACATGCCCTCGGAACCGGCAGCGTAAGTACTTCCGGGGTTAACGCGTCACGCTTACATGAGTAAGGTTACTTAACGACTACAATGAAGTTCATATGAAGAATATTTGTGTTTTTCGGTAAGATTGCGTTACATAAGTCTTAGGGGAAAACAAGCAAATAAGTCACAAGGTACTTGCATCGTGCATGTTGCATACTTTCTGTTTGGCGTGCTGTTTTCGAAGGCGAAAGGGGGGTAAGACGGCTAAGTTAGCAACCTGGTCACAGTTTTACTGGCTATCGTACCTTCTTCAGTTGTTTGTTGTTTTGCTTACAAGCTAACTAGCTCTAGTAGTGGTTGTTGTAATGGTTCCCAGGATGTGCTAGGCAACTTACAAACTTATTTCCAGGCTAGGTCGCTAACTAGCGATAACTGCACTACGGTATGGAAACTAAGCCAACTGACAGAATATGCCATCAGTTGAACACCAGAGTGGGGTAACTTTACCTCATGTTTTATTATTTGCTTGCTACATGGCATACCACTTTCGGGCAAGTTGAAGTAATTTAACTAGGCTAGTAACTGGCTTGGCTATGGAACTGTACGTATCCGCTAGTTAGCTAGCCATATAGCCAGCACACGCACTGTATTTTTATATATGGGCCATGCCCCCGCCAAGGCGTAACTTGGCGGGATGGCATGCCTGCCATCCCAATCCCAGTCAGCCACTACTAACCAGATGGATGCCTACGTATGAACACGGGTGGGTCCTCTGGAATTGTTTTGGTTTGCGCTTCTCGTGTGTGGTCTGTCCACTTCCGAGACGCGCTGAGTTTTATATAATTGCACGTATATGTATTATGTAATGTTTTGAATTGCACTCTGACGGTTGATAATTCTGTATGTGCGTGTTTCCCCACAGTCTGGTACTGTCGGGGAAAGCTTGGCTCTCCCTGCTTCCGCGATGGCGGCTTGCGGTTGGCTGAAGGTCGCTGGAAGCTTCGCGGCGCCGGGTCCGTCCAGACTGCTCCGCCCGCTGGCTTTGTGTCCGATCCCGGCCAGCAGGTGCCTGGCCTCTCGAACGTCGTCATTGTGTCGGTCAGGTGCTCGCTGTCGTCATTAGGGGGGGTTGGTTATCCTTGTGCTGGCTGGTTTTCACCAGCGCTGAATGCAGTAGTTAACCAATCAACCATTGGTGAATAAGGTCGCCTAGAAACCTCGTCACACGCCAAAGCATGCTGCATGAACCCCTTGTTGGATTTAGCTGACAGTGAGGAAAACGAGAGAATGCTGACTCTTGTAGTTTGACAATTACTAGTCCTTTATGTGAGTTTTTTTTGCAAGTTACCTGGTCAACAGGGCAATTTATCACAGTGATGGGTAGGTAAAATAACAAAAATTGAGATTTCACAGTAACCTTTAATTTCAGACGAATGAGTTCCATAAGAAAAACAGACCACTTGGAGAGAACAGCCAACAACTCCCGACAGATGGTGAGTCTGCACCTCCTGTAGTGTCGACAGCTTCAAGCTCCTGTCTTAAAGAGTCTAGTCTAGTTTGTTGCGTAATGTGAGCTGAAGAGATGAAGAAGACGCAAGTAAACTCCGTCCTGATCTTATTATCCACTGGTGACTGCAGAGCACTCTTATCAGGGTCAGAGAAAGCAGTCCTCTGGGTTTGGGGGGTTTCCACAGCTGGATCTCATATTGAAATAACAGGTCATGGCTGAAGCACATCATGTGTCTCTCAGAACAGACTTTGACCCAGCAGAGAGAAGCTACCTTTGAACCAGCAGTGTTTACTTCTTTTTTTATTTTTGGAATTTGGGTTTTACTGTTGAGATCAGGAGGCGTGTGTGTGTCAGGAGGAGGAGGGTGTTGGATTCCTTTATTTAGAGCTGAATAAAGATGACTTGTTTTATTTTTAATACATTTTTCAGGAATTTATTTTTAGGAACGGAAATTTCTAGGTCCTTAATGGTTAGTCTCATAAGATGGTATCAGCCGTACTGAATACTTACTGAGCGCATCTTCCTTTAGGCGCTGGGGGGGGGGGTGCATGTGAATATCTGGTAATTACATGTAATTTGTTTATTCAACGTTCATAGCGATAGGTCCTGTCTTTGAAAACCAGTAATTCCCTGATGTGGACACGATACAATCACATGTTATATGAATATCTATGGTGATAACAGTGGTGAGCAGGCACTTTTTGATGACATCACAAAGGGACTTTCTGTGTTCCGTGTCTCCAGGCTGTGTTCCCGGCGAAGGTTTGTGGGATCAAGAACGAGTCGGACTCTGTGAGACGACTCCGTCTGTCCGTCCCCCATCCGGATTTCACCTTCAAAGCGGGGCAGTGGTGAGAGAGATTTCCCCCTTACACTGAGATCATAGATTTCTATCATGGGTTTATTAACAAAAATGATTTTGAGACGTGAGTAACCCTGCAGTCCTAGACAGTTATGTCAAGATTTCTCTCAACATTTCCTCTCTGTTGACTTCTGATCTGTGGTTCTGTTCTTCACTCTGACGCTATACCCGCACCTCAGGATTAGCAAATTCTCAGTGCTGCAAATCACCAGAGTAAGATTGGCCAGTAGAGGGTGGTGTGGCTTTAGTGATTTTACTGGCTGGAGTGATTTTGAAAAATACATTTCTTATGAAGCACAGTACCACCAGGGGCCAATAGAGTGTGCTGTTAGAAAATTAGCACAGGAAATCTATCCTCCTGCATTTGAACTGTGACCTGTGTAGTCTTTGTGATGTCATAGTCAATCATTCAAACAACAGAAGATTGCATTCCCATCTGATTTCAGTGTGTTCCAGCATTTAGTATCATGTGAGATTACAAATAATGTGATTAGAATGTTAAATTAATGTTCCAATGCTGATGTAACAATCAATACTGGAAAGCAGTGGAGTTCTAGAATACTTCATTAGAATTTTGAAAAAAAAAAAAACATTCCAAAAAAGATCTTTGGGTTTCAGGGTGGACTTCTTCATCCCCGGCCAGGAGAAGGTGGGCGGGTTCTCCATCTGCTCGAGCCCCGCCCTGCTGCGAGGGGAGGGTGTGATTGAGCTGGCCGTCAAGTACGCCGTGCACCCGCCAGCCCACTGGATCCACCGCTCGGTGAGTTTGGGGTTAAATTATCAAATTACTGAGTTCACTGTATATTCACATTTCCACCGCTTCGCTGGTTTGAGCTGCCGTTAAGTAGTTAATTAATCAATTAAGCTAGAAGTCTGAGGAAATCGCAGACTTTTTTGGGATATACTTCCAGCTGAAGGATGCATCAGACGCTGCCTTCAAATTTAACCAAAAGAAGGCACCTTAGAAGGACACATTATTTGATTATTTTGACTACTCTTTGGGACATGCCTATGAAGGACAAGTGTGAAAATAGTGGAAATTCTGCCTTCTAACTCAGCTGACTTTGTATTGGTAGTCTGGTGTTATATCACTCTGTACAGTCTGGTGAGTATTGTGGTTAAGGCCCAGGGGACCTAAATTCTCTCTCGCTCCATCCCTCTATCACTCTATTCTCCTCTCTCTCACTCTCTCTTTTCCTCCCCTCTCTCACTCCCTGTTTCCCCTCTCTCAGTGCAGGCTGGATTCAGAGGTGGCCGTCCGAGTGGGCGGGGACTTCTTCTTTGACCCCGCCCCTACGGGCCCGGCGGTGGACCTGCTGCTGGTGGCGGGCGGAGTGGGGATTAACCCTCTGTACTCCATCTTGCTGCATGCGCTGGACCTGCAGCGCCACCACCAGGCGGCAGGCCAGGGCTACAAGCCAGGAGCCGTGCAGCTCTGCTACAGTGCCAAGAACACCCAGGAGCTGCTGTTCAAGGTGTGCCCCACAGCGCCCCCCGGGGGCCAGCAAGAGACTAGCGCTCCCCTAGGAGAGTGTAGTAACAGTAGCCCCCTAGTGGCGACTTTGGTAACGGTGTTCTCTCTCTCCTTCGCTCCAGAGGTCGATCGTGGAGGCCTGTCAGGAGTTCCCCGGAAAGTTCTTCTGCGACTTCCACCTCACGCGCCAGAGCGAAGCCGTGGACCCGCAGCTGCAGCCCTTCATCAGCGGTGAGCGCCGCAAGTTAGCATTTAGCACCTCACGGGTTAGCCTTTAGCGCCGCGTGGGTTAGCCTTCAGCACCTCACGGGTTAGCCTTTAGCGCCGCGTGGGTTAGCCTTCAGCACTGCACAAGCTTTAGGTTATAGCAGCGCAAAGCTTAGCTTATAGCGCTGCAAGGGTTAGCCTTTAGCATCACATGAGTTAGCCTTAAGCGCTGCACAAGGCTTAGCTTATAGCGCTGCAAGGGTTAGCCTTTAGCATCACATGAGTTAGCCTTAAGCGCTGCACAAGGCTTAGCTTATAGCACCACGTGAGTTAGCCTTTAGCGCTGCACAAGGCTTAGGTTATAGCACCGCGCGAGTTAGCCTTTAGCGCTACACAAGGCTTAGGTTGTAGCGCCACAAGTCTTAGCTTATAGCACCGCGAGAGTTAGCCTTTAGCGCCTCACGGCTTAGCCTTTAGCGCGGCACGGGTTAGCCTTTAGCACCACGTGGCTCTTCAGCCTACTCTTTCACAGTGTGCTGCACAGTCTGGCATTTAAACACAGGTGTGTGTGTGTGTGTGCGTGCGTGCGTGTGTGTAATTGTGTGTGTGTGTGTGTTTTCTCAGGTGGCAGGATATCTGAGCAGGTTCTAAGGGAGCACCTGGAGAGGCTGGCGCGGGCGGGGCAGCGGGAGACTCTGTGCTACCTGTGCGGGCCGCCGCCCATGATCGAGAGCGTCTCCGAGCACCTGCAGCACCTGGGCCTGCCCCCCCACAGGATCCTGTTTGAGAAGTGGTGGTAGCCCCGCCCACTGCCGGCCCGCCCCGCCCACCTACACCTGGATCTCGGCGTCTGAAATCCTCCCCTGCCTTCCACTGACAGAATCACAGCGGTGTGAGCGCGGTCTGACCGTACTGCCGTACTGCCCCGGCCCACCCCGCCCTGCCCCCTGCCCCTGCACCCTGGCATGCCCCCGCGGGGCACCTGAGCACACGTGTGCTGACTCCAGGCGTGTTGTAGGAGGCGTGTTGAAGGCGTGTTGAAGGCGTGCTGCAGGCGTGTTGATTCGGCAGGACTCTTGTTTGCCACGTTGGATTTTATGGTTCACATATGGTTTATGGAAGAAATATGCGCACATCACCTTTTATTTATTTTCAAATGAGAATGTGTCATGTTCTTTTTAAAAAATAATTTTTGTTATAATTATGCATTGTAATAATATAATATATAATAATATATAATAATAATAACCGACATAGCACAGTTAGTCAAATGTAATTAAAAAACATTTTACCTCAAAAACAAACCAACCTTTTTAGGCTTTTTTTTCTTTTTCTGAAATATTCTGTTTTCAGGATTTATTTCTAAGCTCTTACATAGAATGCTGTTGTGTTTGTTGCCTGGGAAATGACCTTCCAGATGACCTCTTGCTCCTGAATGCTCAGACAGGAGGGGTCTGTACAGAAACCAGATGCTCAACACCTGCTTTCCTTCAGTCCTCTCTGCTTTTTAACCACAGGAGGTTCTTGCAGATAGCAGGATGGGTGTGGCCCAACCTGTGGTCCAACCCCTTTGTCATCTGTTTTAAATATGAATTAAATTTGAACATGTAAGTTTTATCAGAAGAGAGTTTGAACTTTCAATACTATGGAATTGAGTATCTAGTTAGTCTGTAGAATCTGTATTATAATTCTGTGGGTTTTGCTCCTCTGGGTGAAGAACTGCACAATTTCGCCTGCATACAGATTTTCAGTGATTTTTATATTTATAGTTTAGTTATAGAGTTTTTCAAATGTTGGACTGATTTGAACTGAAAATCTGAAGAACGTCATAGGCTAACCAGTCGGCCGAATGGTGTCAAAAGTGAACTAGCAGGTGCAATTATGCCTTAATAATTAATCATTAATATCAACCTCATCTGTCATTCAGATGCATGAGCATCAAACAGCAACCAGCCACTCTTTCCGTTAATTAAACAGAACTGAGAATAGGATCGGAATGGGACAGAAAGGATCGTGTGTGTGCTGTTGCGAAAGGGTATGGTGTGGGAAGGGCAGCAGTGTTTGATAAACAGAGGGGACAGAATGAAGGAAAGTCGTCAAGAAGGGGGACAGAAACATCGCGTGTGTCACTGGACAGGTCCTGCGATCTTCAGACAGCTGCGCAGGAAACAAAATGCTGTGTTTCCAATCACTAAAAGGTTCACATTCTTCAAAGACTGCTGTGCTGAGAGGTCCCTTTACAAGTTCGGGATGTTTTAGGGTGCGTGTACGCGCACGTGAGTGTGTCCTGGCTATTTTTATTATTTTTATAGTTTTATGTTTGAGAAGAGAAGAGGTGCAGCAGCGCTCCTGTTCAGAAGTGTTTTTTTTTTTTTTTTTTTTCTTGGGAGCGAAACCGCAATGCCCTGCCCTGGACTGAAGCCTGCAGCCCTGAGGCTAACGGGCTCTACAGTGCGCTGCTCTGCCTGGCTGCCCTAAGGCTAACGGGCTCTACAGTGCGCTGCTCTGCCTGGCTGCCCTAAGGCTAACGGGCTCTACAGTGCGCTGCTCTGCCTGGCTGCCCTAAGGCTAACGGGCTCTACAGTGCGCTGCTCTGCCTGGCTGCCCTAAGGCTAACGGGCTCTACAGTGCGCTGCTCTGCCTGGCTGCCCTAAGGCTAACGGGCTCTACAGTGCGCTGCTCTGCCTGGCTGAGTTTCGGCCTCCTCGTACGCTCTGCCTCTCTCAGGGAGAACCTGGTCCGGTTCACATCATCCTCTTATTACAGTTAACTACTCTTTATTCCTGTGTTTTATTCTTCGTTTTTTTTTAAACAGTTTTACAGCTAACCGCTGTGCCTCTATGAATTTTCTGTCTTCCCTTCAAATTGCTAATCTTATTTTTTGGGGGGCGCGGCTTGGGGGGTGTGGCTAGGGGGGGTGCGGCTTGGGTGGTGAAAGTATTTATTGAACATGATTTTATTTCCTTCAGAAAGAGCTGCACAGTAGAGCTGTGTGTTTGACGCTATATAGGCATTATGAACACTGGGTCTAATCTAAAGTCGTATAAAATGTGTGTAATACGTGTTGTTCCTGTGATGTCCACCGGGTGGCAGTGTTTACCGTTACGGTTAACTGCATCTCCATGGCAACATTCAGCAAAACAAAACCAACTGGAAACAGTGATGAAATAAATAATGTTTATTCATGTTTGTGTGTTTTGTGCTTTTTAAAAAAATTACCTGCAGACGGGATGGCGGATGCGCAGCGCGGGGCACGCAGGTGCGCAGTGCTGACAGTTTTGGGGTCTTAACCCTGTGAGAAGATGCAGGCTATAGAAAGTTCTAGCGCGGGGATGTGGTTGTGTAAAATCACGCCCACATGGCACACAAACACTCGCACAGGTTCACTGAGCTGGAGACGGAAATGAGGCAGATGGCGAGGAGTGGCGGATCGCACCCGAGCTCGTCTGCCGCCGATCCCCCTCGCCCTCCGGCCTCCGCCTGGAGCGGACTCATTACTGCGCCGCCGTCTGCCCGTCCGCTAACGAGGAACCGTGCGAGACCGCGTAAAACGTCCGGCAGGTGTGCCTGTGCGCATACATATTCATGTGTGTTTGTGTGCGGGGGAGGAACTACAAAAACTCCACTGTGACCTCATAGGGACTGTGACATCACAAGGTGATACAAGAATTGTTTTTTTTTTTCTTTCTCCTTTGACATGGTTATATATGCTGAGGCGGACACTATAATACACAGCTACAGAGCTATAATGGAAACAGCACACATTCTGTACGTTTTTCTGAATTGAACAGGTGGGATCAAAAACACTTGACTGTCCTAAATACAGCAGAAGGATACAGCAAGAGGTGAGGGTATAATAGCAGTGTCAAACATAAAACCACAGATTCTACAGCTCTCACAAATGCTACTCAGCTCCTCAATGATTGGTCGTCACATCCTTGGAGCTGAAATAATTTAATTTGGATGCTAGTCTTGCTCCTTGAACAGTCTCTTGCTCCTGTGTGTGTGACATTGGGAGAAACTTCATAACCCACATCAATGACCAGTACAACATACAACTGACAATGTGATTATCCACAATACCCTCTGGGTCTTGTGAAGTTCTATCACAAATTAAAGTAGAGATTTTTATGGCTTCTTGTGGTTCATTGTCTTTTTTAAAATATATAATACAGACATGCCCCTCAGGTGTGTTCATATGTGGGGGCGTGTCCTCCACTGGAGTGGGCGGAGCTTCCACTTTGGCGGTGTCAGGTTAGGAGGATGCAGTCTGAATCCAAATCCTGTCGGGCCCTGCCCTCCTCCACCTCCCCAAGGCCCTCATTGGCTGGCTCCCCTGGTCCATCTGTAACCCCTCCTCCCAGCTGCTCGGTGACTCCGCCCTCTGCAGGCTCCTCTGCAAGCTCCGCCCACTCGTTCACAGTGACTCCGCCCTCTGCGTCCTCTCTGCTCCGACATCCAGCAGAGTCAGGCTTCAAGGGGGCGTGCCCAAGAGCCTCAGCCCCGCACCCTCTCTCCTGTGGCTCCGCCCCTGCTTCCCTCTTCCCTGGCTCCGCCTCTCTCTCCTTCTTCTCCCTCTCGTTCTGCCTGTTCTTGTCATTCTTCCTCCCCACTCGCTCACTGTCCTCTCTCTCCGCTCTCCTCTCCGCCTCCTCGATTGTCACCGGTTGGCCCCGCCTCTCTGCCTCCAGCTCTTTGGAGGTGCTCTTGGGCGTGGTGATGGGCGTGGCGCAGGACGTGGCGCTGGGCGTGGGTTTCTTCGCGGTTCTGTTCTTTTTCTCTGCTGCGTCTTTCTCACAGTTCTTATTAGATTTGCTCCTGAGGTTGAGACTCAGTCTCTGAAACACACACACGCACACACACACGCACGCACGCACGCACACACACACACACACACAGAGACACACACACGTGTTTTATTCCTGTGTGTGTACGTATTATATTTATGTGTGTGTAGGGTAGTGTGTGTGCAGTGCAGTAGTGTGTGTACTATGCAGGGTATGTGTATAGTGTGTGTGTACTGTGTGTGTAGACCATAACATAACATGATGAGAACAGGCCATTCAGCACAACAATGCTCACCCAGAGTTTCTGCCTCTACTACGTGACCTGGCAGGCTATTTCACACATTGACTACTCTCTTTGTGAAAAAAAAAAACTTCCTAATGTCTGTGGAATTTACCTTTTGCTCATTTCCATTTATGTCCCCTCGTTCTACTAACAGAACTCAACCTTGAAGAATCTCTTGTAGTTGAACTTTGTTAATCACCTTCATGAATTTAAATGCCTTAATCAAATCACCGCTGAGTCTCCTTTTACAAAGCTTGAAGAGGTTAAGCATCTTAAGTCTTTCTTCAGCTTTTATCTTTCACACCAGGAATCTATTTGGTTGCTCTTCTTTGACCTTTTTCCAGAGCCTCTATATCTTTCTTGTAGTACGATCCTCAGAACTGCACACAGTACTCCAAGTGTGGTCTAACAAATGTATTGTGTAAGATAAGTATAACTTCCTTAGATTTATACTCAATACCTTTGGCTATATATCCCAGCATCCCGTTGGCCTTTTTACTGCTACAGCACAGTGCCTAGAACCTGAAAGACTTTGATCAACCATTACTCCCAAGTCTTTTTCAGACTGAGCACATTCCAATTTTGTTCCTCCCATAAAGTAATCCTGCCAAATGTTTTTATTTCACACATGCAGAACTTTACATTTGACTATATTAAATTTCATTTGCCAGGTTTCCGCCCACTTCTGGATTTTATTTAAATCGTCTTGGATTACTTTGGTAGATTCCAAACTATTAGATAGGCCTCCCAGTTTTGTATCATCTGCAAATTTGATGTACTAATCTAATGTACTTTCTATGTCCCTGTCAAGGTCATTGATATAAATGAGGAAGAGCAGTGGTCCCAGCACCGATTCTTGTGGGACTCCACTTCCCACAGTTCCCTGTTCAGATATCCCTCCTACTACTTTTTGTGTTCTACCCCTGTAGCCAGTTCCGAATCCACTCTGAAATATGTCTTCTAATTCCTACTGTCTTCTTCGAGGATTATGCAGAGGATGTGTACCTTGATCTCTCTTCTCTTGCGGTGGAGGACAGGCCGTTGAAGAAACAAGATCTGTTTGGTGAACAAACTTCCATCACTGTGAGAGAAAAGAACCACGTCACAGAAATCTACTCCCACGTCCTCCTCTCTCTAAAATCATATATGTGTTTTCACCTGTTGAGATTTATTACAAATCATGTTTATTTAACATTCACAATAAAATAAATTCATGAAAATGGGTTTGAAGATATTTATGTAGTAAAATCAAATTCATTGTAAAATAGCAAAACCCATAGAAATTTACAACCCATTGTGAAATAAGACTATATAGTCTTAAGTCCAAAAATGGAAAAAATCCAAAAATCATACACATTTCATTTAACTGTTGAAATGCATTTGAAATAATATTTTCTTAACATCCATGTTAAGAAAATGTATCTGATGACATTTATGAAGTAAAATCTAAATAATTGAAATATCAAAATAAATAAGACCATAGCCTTATGTCCAATAATTCTAAAATGCTACATGTGATTTTCCTGTTTGGATAAATTAAAAATCATATGCATTTAAAATCCATGGTGAAATATATGCATAAAAATTAGCCTAAAGTAATTTCTGAAGTAAAATCTATTTTACTGGAAAATAACAAAATACCTAAGACTATAGTTTTCTGTCCAGAAACTGAAAAAAATACAAAAATCCTACATGTGATTTTTTTCCTGTTTGGATAGATTACAAATCGTGTTCATTTAACATCCATGGTGAAATGAGTACATGAAAATTTGTTTGAAGATATTTGTGAAGTAAAATTGATTTCACTGGAAAATATTGAAAAATGTGGAAACATACAAAAATCCTACACATGTGAATTTTGCATTCAGTTGGATTAAAATTTTTTGTTTAACATCCATGGTGAAATAAATGCATTTATTTAGAGGTATTCATCAAAAAATAATGCACTGTCACTGGAAAATTGCAAAATATATGTTACATTACATTACAGGCATTTGGCAGACGCTCTTATCCAGAGCGATGTACAGCAAAGTGTATAACCATAACCAGGAACAAGTGTGTCGAAAACCCTAGAGAGAAGTACCGTTCCAAGTGCAGGGAACAACCGCATAGTTCAACTTGGACCCTGAAGGTTAAACTGATTAACACTAACACAAACGAGAACAGCAACAACGCAGTCTATGCAAAAATACAAGCAGTAGATAAGACGAGTGCATTAACTAAGTCACCTACGAAACAGCTACCTAGTTATATCATATCTATATAAATATCTATAGTCTTATGTCTTAAAATTTTAAAAAGTACAGTATATACGTGACTTTTCCTTTCTGCCTGAGAGAGAGAGAGAGATTCCTTCGGGGGGTATGTGTGGAGGTGAGCGGGGGTGTACATGTGATCTGTTGGCGAGCTGGGGGTCAGCACATGTTTCTTCTGGCAACGGTGTTGGCATTGACACATGATCCCATCCATACAGAGACACAACACATACACGAAACATACATGTCATTTACCGCACACCCATATACAACACATTACACACACATTACACATATATTACACACACATTACACACGCATTACACACACAGTACACATATATTACACACACATTATACCTACATTACACACACATTACACACGCATTACACACACATTACACACGCATTACACGCACATTACATATTACACACACATTACACAAGCATTACACATACATTACACATGCATTACACACACATTACACACGCATTACACGCACATTACACACGCATTACACGCACATTACACACATATTATACACATATTAAACACACATTACACGGATATTACACATATGTTACACACACATTACACGCACTTTACACATGCATTATATACACTTTACACATGCATTACACACATTACACATACATTACATGCACATTACACACACATTACACACACATTATACATGCATTATATAAACTTTACACATGCATTACACATATTTCAAATATTACACACACATTACATGCACATTACACAAATTACACACATTGCATACACATTACACACACATTACACATGCATTGTGCACACATTACACACACATTACACACTCATTATTCATGCATTACACACACATTACACACATTATATACACATTAACACACACATTACACACGCATTACATACACATTACATACACATTACACACACATTATACACGCATTACACACACATTACACATGCATTATACACACATTCCACATGCATTATGCACACATTACACACACATTATACATGCATTACACACACATTACACACACATTATACACGCATTACACATGAATTACACACACATTACACACACATTTCATACATATTACACACACATTACACACACATTAAATACACATTACACACACATTACAAATACATTACACACATTACACACACATTACATACACATTACACACATATAACACACGCATTACACACACATTACAAATACATTGCACACATTACATACACATTACACACATTATACACGCATTACACGCACATTACACACACATTACACGCACATTACACATGCATTACACACACATTACACATGCATTACACACACATTATACACACATTACACGCACACTCACCTGAATGACGGTCCATTGCTCCACCACTATGGCATCGAATGCTGAGGCAGAAGAATCTGACTCCGCCCCCTCCTGAAAGACGAACACGCCCTCCACCGTCTCCGGCAGCGCCTCTGCATCCAAGACATCCCATAATAACACACTTTGTCACAGACATCCCATAATAACACACTTTCTCACAGACATTCCTTAGGAACACATTTTCTTATAAACCTTTTTTCCTTAAGGCCTGTAGGATGGATCTGATCCAACTTCTGATTCTGTAATACAGTACTCTTAACAATTGTCATATTCAAGGGGAATTTTATGCAAAATATCCTCATACAAACCCAGCTTTATGCCACATGATTAAAAATGAAATAAAACACTAGATAATTCACGGTCCCGAACAGTTAAACACCGACAGTCACCCACCACCAGGGGGCAGTCATAATGGCAGTGGAGATGATGAGTCATTTTTGGGAACTGATGGATTTACGGATCCTATAATGAATACAAATAATGTGTGATTGTGTCGACAGAATGTTCGGTCATGAACGGAAGCGCGGTTATTAACGTCCCAGCATGCATCAGATGAAGCCTTCATGTTGAACACACACATAAATTATGAGTGTGGCTGTGCTTGTCTGGATGGAGATGGTTATGGAGCTGCTCAGAGTAAAGTGTTGACAGAGTGCCGGGTCATGTGGGCCCCAGGAGGCCAGCTCTGCTGCGAGCCTTAATGTTGTTGTTTTTAGGAGCATCAGGTCCCATTACCGCCGCACAGCGGGTTCCGCACGCCGATATAAATCTCCCATCATGCACTGCCGCCGGGCCGCGGCTGCGGAGAGCAGCTCGCTCGCTTGCCACGGGTGGCCCGCGGAGTCGATCGAGGCGAACAAACGAACGTCCTCCGGTTTCACGGTGAGCTGGGACAATAGATAAGGACAAGGAGCTCGCCTCACAGCGAGAGACACACGGAACTCAGGGGGGATTCCGCCATTTTGTGTGTCGTGTGTCATTGCAGACTTGTTGATTTTGTGGACAACTTCATTACCACAGTAATGTGCCCCCCACCCCCTCCACTGAGGGTTCTGCAGGTCTTACCCTTTGAATGTTTAATATTGCAGCCATGACAACCATAATGTGCATGTCAGAAAGGCACATGGAAGAGACATGCCAAATCCAATAACATACTAAACCCCCCCCCCCCCCCGACACCCCCCTACACTCACACACACCCCCAACACAACACAGGACCCACTCGCCCTCCGTGCTTTCTCTTTTATTCCTGCTGGTTGTGTGGCTATGCTTGATTCTGCTTGCCAGTGTTTGGCCTTGTTTAGTTGTATTTTGGGCGCTACTGAATTTGTATGTGGTGTTTGTGGCTGTGGTCATGTTGGGTTGTGTTTGATCATGCTGGGTTATGTTGGGTCATGTTGGGTTGCATTCGGTTGTGTTCACTCATGTTGGGTTATGCTCGGTCATGTTGGGTTGTGGTGGGTCATGCTGGGTTGCACTGGGTCATGTTGGGTTGCGTTGGGTAATGTTGGGTTGCGTTGGTTCATGTTGGGTTGCGTTCAGTTACGTTCGGTCATGCTGGGTTGCGTTCGCTCATACCACCGCTCGGCTGGGTCCCCAGGTGGAAGTAGCCGTCCACCAGAGAGGCGCCGCCGCTGAAGTGCTGGGTCATGTGATCGAGCCAGCCGGCCTCCATCTGGCTGACTGCCGCGTCCCGCCACTCCAGCCGCAGGGGCACCCTGAGCGTGTAGAACCGCGCCGGCTCCGGGGACGGCGCCCCCTGGTGGTTAAACAGGGAGAAGAGCTCCGTCCCTGCGAGGACAAACAGCCCAGCCTCAGCTCAGCGTTTCACCCCCAGGCACCGGGCGCCAGGGAAACGCACGCCGCCTGATGCATTATTCAAATAATAACCCAACGATTATTCAGAACGCTCAGCGGATTCCGTTATCGCCCAGCAACCGTTATTCACACATTATCCGTTTATACAGGTGGGTGTTTGCTCCTCCAGCTCAGGTGAACCGCTCTGATCAAAGGGACTCTAATCTTAGCCCCCCCTTATCGCCCACGGCAAAACCTTAAAAAAACGACTTCGATCGCAGCCTAAGAGCTCATTCCAGGTCAGGGGCTCGAAAATGCAAACATTCAGCTTCATTAATGAGCGCCACCCACGTTTTATCTGAGGCTGCAGCTTCTGAAACCCCGCAAACGCACCGCCAGGGGCGTCAGCGCGGCGTCAGAGACTTCTGACTCACCATAAACAAACTCCAGCGCTCTGTGAAAACAGCCTGACCTGGGTACTTCACCGGCTCGCTCGACAGAAACATCACCAGGGTCGGAACAGACTGAAATTAGCAGGCTGTCCCAAAAAAATTAAACAAGAGCGTGAAATTCTATGAGAAACCCAGCCAAGTGTGATGTGGGAAACGCCAAGTGTCAACGGCAGGTTTCACACAAAGGGGCTGGAAATGAGGGGGTTGCTGGTTTGACTCACACTGGGGCATTTCTGTTGTGTGATTAGCTGTGGGACAGAAAAGGGTTCAGTGAGGCCTCCGCAGCAGGAACCAATAATGCAGAAACCATGAGCTGAATAAAAGGCTAGTGGGTGGAATGAAAAGCTCTGAATAATAATGACCTGCATAAACTGATATGTAAAGCCTGTAGGCTTCATAA